>NC_064628.1:453107519-453409519 GCF_023864275.1 Schistocerca cancellata | reverse complement strand
CGCCCCACCCCGCATTTTACTCCTACAGATACAGTAAATATCTATTAAAATGAATAACTCTTCTGGGTCAACTACCATTTCCTCCATTATCCATTATAACCTTCTGTATATTTCCTTTTTCTGCAATACCTAATGGAAAACAGTCATTCTCCTCAGCAGTTAAATTATTTTTCCTAGAAATAGTATAATTATATTTCTTATTTCCAACATCATAGATTCCTCTTTTAAATCTACCTTCCGTTTCTATTTACTGAAGAGATCTACACGTATAAACTTGTCCACACTTAACCCTTGAATTATCAGAAAGTTACGGTACAACTGCATATCATTTATTTTAATGGGCACCAATACTTCATCTATAAGAGATTTCGTAACTTTTCCAGTGGCTACTACGATTTGAATCCTAATGACAGGTATTTTTACTAATTCCTCCTGATTTGTCAAAGCATCTAACCACTTTTGACAAACAGCACAATGATCACTGACCCTGTTAGCTAAACAATGCACTTCTTCCACTTGTATTCCTTACTTATTTACAGTTGGCCTGCCTTCTCCCCACTGATACTGTCTTCAGATTGATCTACCGAATCGGGTATAACTACCTTCTCTTAAAACCTTCTCAGTGTCTAGAGACTACACAGATGTTTGTAAGACTATTTTCACAATTTATCCTCCTAATGACAGTAAATCTGTCCACTAATGATAGAGAAAAAAACATTGACATATCACATTTCTCATCTTGAACTTCCTCCAATCCATGACTTAACTGACTTCTACTGAGGCCATTCTCAGCATGCACCTCTGCCCTCACTACAAACAAATTCTCGTTAATCACCTCCTCAATATTTCTCTCGTCTAAATCCTGCAATGTTTTACTATCTGTGCTCTCCTCTTCTACATGAAAAGATTCCTCATCTGTTACTTTGCACACATTTCCTGTTGATCTGAACGTGTGTCATATCAAGTCCTCATTACTGCAGTGTTTACTGCGCCTTTTCCTATGCAGTGTCACCTTTGCCACCATTAAGTACATATATTCTGATATTATTTGCCTCATCTGAACTGCCAGCATTATTACATCATACACTACCGGCCATTAAAATTGCTACACCAAGAAGAAATGCAGATGATAAACGGGTATTCAATGGACAAATATATTGTACTAGAACTGACATGTGATTACATTTTCACGCAATTTGGGTGCATAGATCCTGAGAAATCAGTAGCCAGAACAACCATCTGTGGCCGTAATAACGGCCTTGATACGCCCGGGCATTGAGTCAAACAGAGCTTGGATGGCGTGAACAGGTACAGCTGCCCATGCAGCTTCAACACGATACCACAGTTCATCAAGAGTAATGACTGGCGTATTGTGACTAGCCAGTTGCACGGCCACCATTGACCAGACGTTTTCAATTGGTGAGAGATCTGGAGAATGTGCTTCTGTATCCAGAAAGGCCCGTACTGGACCTGCAACATGCGGTCGTGCAGTATCCTGCTGAAATGTGGGGTTTCACAGGGATCGAATGAAGGGTAGAGCCACAGGTCGTAACACATCTGAAATGTAACGTCCACTGCTCAAAGTGCCGTCAATGCGAACAAGAGGTAACCGAGACGTGTAACCAATGGCCCCCCATACCATCAAGCCGGGTGATACGCCAGTACGGCGATGACGAATACACGCTTCCAATGTGCGGTCACCGCGATGTCGCCAAACACGGATGCGACCATGATGATGCTGCAAACAGAACCTGGATTCACCGGAAAAATGACAATTGGCCATTCGTGCACCCAGGTTCGACACTGAGTACACCATCGCAGGCGCTCCTGTCTGTGATTCAGCGACAAGGGTAACCGCAGCCATGGTCTCCGAGCTGATAATCCATGCTGCTGCAAACGTCGTCGAACTGTTCGTGTAGATTGTTGTTGTCTTGCAAACGTCCCCATCTGTTGACTCATGGATCGAGACGTGGCTGCACGATCCGTTACAGCCATGCGGATAAGATGCCTGTCATCTCGACTGCTAGTGATACGAGGCCGTTGGGATCCAGCACGGCGTTCCGTATTACCCTCCTGAACCCACCGATTCCATATTCTGCTATGAGTCATTGGATCTCGACCAACGCGAGCAGCATTGTCGCGATACGATAAACCGCAATCCCGATAGGCTACAACCTGACCTTTATCAATGTCGGAAACGTGATGGTACGCATTTCTCCTCCTTACACGAGGTATCACAACAACGTTTCACCAGGCAACGCCGGCCAACTGCTGTTTGTGTATGAGAATCGGTTGGAAACTTTCCTCATGTCAGCACGTTGTAGGTGTCGTCACCTGCGCCAACGTTGTGTGAATGCTCTGAAAAGCTAATCATTTGCATGTCACAGCATCTTCTACCTGTTGGTTATATTTCGCTTCTGTAACAGGTCATCTTCGTGGTGTAGCAATTTTAATGGCCAGTAGTGTAATTGTCACTTCTTTATTGAACATCTCAAAAGGATTTGCTAGCGATTTTAAACTACCATTTCCCATCCTGCAAATACCAGCACTTTCATGCACAGTATCTATTTTCCTGTACTCCGTGATTCTGCACTCTCGCCCACTTGCACTCCCCCCTGTTGCCTCTTTCGGACAACACTATTGTCATATACTGGAGATCGCATTCCATTAGCATTTCCTTGATCAGAGTTAATTTGTCTATCTGCCATAGCATGGTGCCAACCTCTTGCATCTCTTAAAGCTCTGTAAAGAGAAAGTACGGCCAACTTGCCAGTGGCCGCCATTTTGTGCCCTGTGCACCGCTGGTGATACATTGACTTTGGCAGCATATTTAGCTACGTATATTAAAGAAGTGCACTCAGCGGTCTAATGCACTGCTAAAACTGATCAGTGGTTTCAAACGGAACATGCTGGATATTTAGCATCAAATAATCTCAACGAATGTAATCCGAATCAGTCGAATAGCATTTGTTGTGGCGAGCATGAAAAACAGTTTTTTCCATGCTATCCTTTATTTATAGGGAAAGCATATTTTTCAGTTCTTGTTGCGGTATAGCACTTGAACACCCTTTTTTGTAATTAGCTTTAGAGTGCTCCTGTACGATAATCAGCAGGATAAAAGGGAACCAACATTATTTAGCAATTGTAAGGAAAAATCCATAGCTGATTTAAAGTTCTGTACCGCCTTACTTCTTGTTCCTGCTGCTCGATACTACGAAAATTTCCTCAATATCTCTTTTGTTACACGAAATGCAGCATTGGATGCAAATATACTGTATATGCGCGGTGCAGCAGTAAATAGAACTGATAATCGTGACTATATGATTAGACATGCTTTATATTTTTGTCCTATCCTATAAACTTTTGTCTGCAAATTGTTCTATGACATTAGGAGAATTAGTACGAAAGTGTAAGAGAATACAATATTTTTAAAATGTGTTCGAATAAAAGCAGGCCTACGATCAAAAGTAGACTGCAGGCCACGTAACAGTTGAGTTCATATTAATACAACGTAGATTAGCTATGAAGTTGCAACAGCAATAGTAGTCTGCTAGTAACTTACTGGTTATTGAATTAAAGGACGTAGTTTCGACACTTAAACAGCGCAAAGAATTGTATTGCTTTTTGTACATTATGTTGTGTGGAACAATGTAGAATTTATTATTGTGAGCCTCCTAAATATAAGTTTAAATCATACTGTACAGTCAATCAGGTCAAATCTTTTACAAGTCATGACAAATTTGTACGGACTACTCACTATTTGGAAGAAATTCTGTACTGTTTTCCTCCCTTTTCCCCTCGAAACGAACAGCCAAAAGCACAGCACTGAGACATTATTCTAGGTAAAACTTCGAAAACACTCAACACTTCCTATGCTTCACACTTACCGCTTGTGCCCACAATGGCTGCTAATGTTACGTAACTCGGTTTCCGCCAATCCTGTGCTGCGGAAATCGGCAAACGCAGGGGAATAGGATGGCCTTACTTCCCTTTATAGTGAGCTTTACCGTCTCTTCTTGTGGCATTACCTTGATATAAACCCAGATTGTTTACATTTACGTGCTGTCGGAGGCCGAAAGCTCCTATTAGACTGCTCCTCCTCCGCTATTATTTTCTCTACTCTTTCTACATAATTAATAAATTTATTAATATCGTCCCTGTAATCAACTATTACTTTGTTACACCATTTCACAGGCAGCTTCTCATCTAAACCCATTATAATCTGCTCTGGCGCTAATTTGAGATACGATCGATTAGCTACACACCTTAAAGCAAATCTTTCCACAAACTTTTCCCCGACCCAGAATTTGTTTTATAGTTCCATCTGCTTTTGTTCACTTCCATATTCTGTGAAAAATGCATCTTTAAACTCTGCCAAAGAATCGTATCGTTCAGCAGCTTTTATACCCTAGGACCTAGCTTCCCCCATTAATTATGATGAAATAAAAGCGATCTTTTGACTGTCGGTCCACAATCTTGGTAACACATTTTCAAAGTAATTCCAAAATTCCTTTGGATGCACATGTTCAGCAGGATCAAACCGTAAGAACTGACTGTTAGAGATATAAGTTTCTTCAGCCGGATTGGTTATCAGACTACCACCAACACCGTCAGTAAAAGCTTGTATACTATGTTTCACTTTAAGGTGAATATAGACTACTCTGACGTGATGTGGGAACGCGTGGGCTCACTTTAAGAGGCGCGTGATATAAAAATGCAATACTGGGTTTTGTGCACGTATGTTCATATTGAGGTGACGTGACGTCCAAATGCGTTGGATGATGCAGTCTGACGCAACACGCTTTATAACGCGTGGGAAGAATATTGAAAGATCTAAATTTTTCATTAGTAGTGGGAAGGCGTCAGAAGAGTCAAGTAGTTCTTCCTATACGTTTCCAGTTATTATTTAAAGATGAAGGAGATGTTGATTAACTACTTTCGGTCAAATCTGGTGCTCTATGGCCGTACGAATCAGGAATATCGTAACCGGCGTTCAAGGAAAGAGGCTTGGGGAGAAAAACTCGGCATTCCAGGTTAGTAAAAACAGTTATTTTATCCATGTATTTTATTACTTTGTTCTCTTTCTTATTTTTAATAGTTCAATAGGCGTTATAATTGATATTGATAGGAAAAAAAGTATCAATCAATATCAAATACAACCAGATACGAATATAACAGATATTTATTATATAAATTAGGTTATATGAATTTATAACTAAAAATAACACCCAAACTTGAATTGAAACTAGGTTATATTGAACTTAAAACGGTCCGTTATAACGAATGCGCCTATTAAATAAGTAATACTAGACGTGTCACGGAGCAACTCTACACTTTCGAATGGAATGCTTTTTGAACTTATCTCTGGTGAAGGCCGCTTCACTCACGAAATTTCTACGAACGGGTTCTTGGTTGGCTACACCATGAATGTGTTTCTTGACTTCCCATTGGGATTTTTTTCTCACAAGGGGAGATATTGGTTGATGTATTCCGAAGCGTGTTGTGTAGACAGTTTAGTTTCAACAGGCTTTAGAAATATTCTCCAGCGGCCAGCTAGAATTTCGAGCGCATTTTCTGCAGTCCGTCGAGCTCTTGAATGGCGGTAATTGTATACCTTCTCTTCGTCACTTTTAGTGGCTGCTTTGCTGTATGGAGGCATCAAATAGGTTTTAAGAAGGAAGGCTTCATCTCCAACAATAACATAAGGAAATTTCTCCATCGCTGTTAGTAGCTCTTTGTCTTGTGGAACGGCTTACTTGTTGCTTTCAAATCTTTTCCTCATCTCAGATCGCTCAAAAGTTCCTCCGTCGCTACTTTTGCCGTAGGCTCCAACGTGAATTTGTAATTTGCATCTACCAAAGCGAATAAAACAATGGAAGACGTGCCTTTGTAGCGATTTGAACGTGCCTACCGTCCGAAGTTCATATGCAGTGTGGATAATTCCATTGCTCATCATAATCCTTGACGCTCTGTTTCCATTCGTCTTTGTTTGGTTCTGGCATGTAAAACGGTTGTAGAGTTCTCCAAATTACCTCTCAACACTCTTAAAATATCTCTCCAATAGCCGAAAGTCCAATCCGAAAAGAAAAACACAATGTTATGTAAGAATCTCCAGTTGCCAAGTACCTGTGAACAGTGAAAAAAAGCTCAATTATTAAAGTATTTACGTTTTCCTTTGGCAACTAGGCGACCTTTTATTGACTTTGGGCACCAGAGCAGAATAAATGAATAACTTAAGACTAACCTAAAATTCTAAACTAATTTCTCGGTTTTTGGTAATGATGTAAAGACAATTGGAATAAACTACGAAATGCGTACAACCAGGCTAAACGCATAGAGCCACAAAATCAGGTCAGGCAGAAAAGAGTTTGAGCAAATGGGAATTTGAAGATGAACTGGCTTTTCTGAATCCAACTCTAGTAACAAGAAAAACTCGAATAAATGCCGAAGACAGTTCCAATAATGAAGATTATGATTGAACGCGGGAAGAGATTGGCTTATGTCCGATTGATGAAACAGACTCACAAGTGGTCTCGTCAAAAAGTTCCCAATCCTACCCACCAAGAAACGAGCCATTGCAAAGTGCTATCTCTACAATGGTGGAGGCCATCGACAATTCCACGGCCAATGTGTCAGATTCTCCAACAACTTTTACTCAGCCTTCAGCGAAGCCCGTAGGGTCTTATGCTGAAAAAAAAAAAACGTTTGTTGTCATCCGTAAAAGTAATGGTCACAATTATGAAAGACTACCAACGCTTACGCTACCAAGTACTTCTTCAAAGTGCTCCTGCTGCATCAAGTAACAACGTGGACGATGAATGCGAACCTTTTTTCTCAGCATGGGGGAAAATGTGAAAAAATTGGGTCCTGATGAGGATATCAAAGTGAAGATGGAAGTGAGCAACAATGCTTTGCGGCCAGCGTTGCAAAGCTGCACTTGGGACCTAATTTTAGGTGAACCCTTGTTACCTCAATACTCTTAATACAAATCATTCATCATTCCATCAATCTTTCTCAACACTATCTCCTCAGCAATGTGAAGACAGCTTGGACTGTGTAATATCCACTCCCATATTTTATTCAGAGTAATATTCACGACAGCATTGTATGTGGAATGTGGGTGATCATTAATCATATTCTTGTGATATCAATAAAAATGACTTCATCGATAGTAAAATAATAAATAATTATTGTCAACGAAAAAATTTAATACTTTGTAAAAACTTATATCTCAGACAACACCCATGGAAAAAGATAACGAAAATCTCAATCTTTTCTTGTCTATGATTCGTCTAGAAAATCCTTCTTCTGGTTCGAATTATTTTACTGATAGGATGTGATTGATGTCTCGTAACATAGAGCAAAAAACTGTATTATGCTGCTAATTCAATATTTGAAAAATAGAGATTATGTGTCATTGAAATGAATCTTCTTTGTTTGGAGTTTTATTTCATCGTAATTCTCGTTCTACATAAATGCTAAGTTTTCTGATCAGCTACAAAAGAGTGCAGCCATTAGCGCTTTTGATCTACCGCGCGGTTTATTGGTAAATGCTGAATAATAAGCGACTAACATTGAGAAATATTTTCAAACGTTAATGCATATAGTGAAGGTACAAAAAGATTTAATATATATTAAATTCTTTGTAGTAAAACAGGGCATGAATCAGAATCGATAAGTGATTGCCTTATGTTAGCCACCATCTTAATGAAATATTGCAGCGGTAGTTTTAAATAGATTTTCTATACGGACATAAATGTTGTTGGTCATAATTGCAATAATAATTGTGTACTGGTGGCCCAGAACCCAGTCTGAGGTAATAAATTTCATTTAGATTGTGAATACAGTGAACTTCTATGAATGCAAACAGCATCTTACGTGATATAAATTTTTATCTGATGATGTATGAAGCCTGGTTACTTCGTAACAACTTTTATGAAATATTTTGACAGGAAAAAATACTTTAGTGTTGTGTACGTGTGGTATTGTGTGACAAAAGTGTTCATTTTGCTTAAAGAAAAGTGTTGTCACCTCGAATAACAGCAGCGTTTAATTCGATAAACGATCTGTAACTAGTAAAGAGACTGTCATACACCTGCACTGCAAATTACTAAAATTCATTACTCTCTTCTATTTCATACTACTTATAATACATTTAGCTTATTTGCTGGTTATACATGATTAGTTTTGTGCATGAACTTGGTGGCATTTACACTGCTTGACAGTCAACATTGTTGCACTTTCCCATGTGGAGATTTCTTTAGTAAAATAACGATCACTAGCCTGGAAAAGCAATGATTAAGTAAAACCTCATATTTCATTAATAATAAGTAACTAGTTTTATTGTAATTTTACTGAAATTGTACACAAAGCAATCAAACCATACACACCATAACTGCTCAATGGAGTCAACGTTCTCCTACACTTGGCAAGAGAAACCGCAAGAAAACTTTACTAATTTGTAATTACTTTTCTGATGTATATCAAAAAGCACTTTGTGAATAGAAAATCAATGAAAAGTCCAAAATATCACTTTGATATTTTTTTCCCTCCCAGATATATAATAAAATAACTTGTCAGCACTTACCTCAAGCAAACTGTCAGTCGTAATGCAGCCGGAATGCTTTCCCTGAGTTGAGTGGAGCGTTTCTCTATTACGGACCAACCAAGCTCAGGAAATAGCAGAATCCAAATTTTGTTATTCTGTGATAACACTTAAACCGCTCTTCGTCTTCTGTTAGTTGAGACATTAAATTTTGGAACTCCCCGAATTCCCCGCGCCCCATATCGATATGATGCACCCATTCTGTAGACAAGCAAATGAATGCAATACACAGAGCAGCTATTTCTTCTTATTCTTCCTGCATGTCAAAAACACGGAGTAAAATCATGATTTCAGGTTCAAAACAAACTGTCGGGAAATGTACTGCGCACGAAGTAGATGTTTCATGTTGCTAAAAGTCTGGCCAATGTGAACACCGCTTCTTGTCTGACGTGGTCCCACGGTGCCTGACGTGACGTGGGAGCACGACACGTCAGAGTTGTCTGTATTTACTCTTAGTTAGCCTATTGTTATGATAATGCAATTTTTTGCTAACACCCCCACCTGACTAGTCCAATGACCTGTGTTGTTATCTACTTCTTCCACACTGTCAGACACAACCTTTACAGCTTTTAAACAATTTTCAATTTCTTCATTGATGTAACTATTGACAATTTCCACATATACCTATCACCGTAGCTATTTTAGGCTCTACTTTCTGAACATTCTCTTGAATCTGATAAAATCTTTGCTTGCTTTCATTAGCTATCCTATCTCCGTTAATTTCATTCTTACACTGATTGAGGATTTCTTACAACTTTCTCAACTAAAGAAACTTTAACTTCGATCTTTTAATCAAAAGTCTTCCATTCTTTTCTCCACATTTCCTTTAGGTCAGCAGCCTGTTTTTTTTTTTTTTTGTTTTTTTAACTTTGTGTCAATTCCAACTTTGAACTGTGCAAGCTCACTAGCCTAATTTTATATAGTACCATGCTGCTGCTTAAGCTAACTAGGTAAATTTTTATTTGCTTCATTTGTACTAAGAATAGTACCACATTGCTGCTTAAGCTCACTAGCTAAATTTTTATTTGCTTCATTGAAGCTAAGCACTAATGCCGCTGAATATCATAAATGCTTTCCTGTTCAGTTTGCTTTAATTGCAACAAATCAAGTTTGGCATCTGCTTCCATTGTCTCATGTTCAATAAGGTCACCCAAGCTGATGTCAGATCAGCATAACTAAAATCATTCTCTGTATTAGTAAAAGAGCTGATACCCTCTCCCGTAGTTACATCTGTTAAAATGTTTTGTCCCTGTTCCTCTCCAACAACTGGAGATAACTGTTGTAAATTAGGAACTGAAACATCATTAACTTCTGATTGACCTACATATCTCTGCCCTGTAGCTGGCACTTCCATAAAGTACAGAATCATCATTACCTTCCATTTTAAAAAGTCTGTTGATACGAGCAAATTACAGATGAATTAAGCTTAACTTACTTCCATTTGTCGACTATAGTCTCAGTAGACTGTGGATACGTCCTCCGCCTGCAGCATCTATTTCCAGCATCTTCAGTGATCTTGTTGAAATAGTTGCTGCCGCGGTATCCGTCGTTCAGTCTGCAAACTCCACGCCGCTTCTTCTGTCGTATCAATGATGTCCCTCTTCTTCTACCCATCATAGGATTACAGTTCTTGTTGCCATGTCCTGCTTTTACCCTTTGTCACACACTGTTCTACACTATCTTCTGATCAGTGTTCGACACTGTTCATTTTCACATTCATTTTCAACCACAATTCTCTTCGCTACAGCTTTTTATTGTTCCCGAGCCTTAATGCAACATTTACGGCGACGCAGAGCTTTGCGAAGTTCCACTCACCTGGTGCTGAATTTTTTCTTCTTACACGCACGCCTTGTTGAAGTTAGTGACACGTAGTTCTCAGCCGGAAAGAGCTACAGAAAAAAAAGCTTACAATCATTCTGTCGGTGGAAGGAATGGTTAAATGAAAGCATTTTTGTGCGTAATATTTCACTCGATTACGACACGTTTGCATACACCAGATACTACCAACCCTTACTGTAAGCTGCGCAAAGTCTGAAAAGTTCACACGTACACCTCATTCATGACCGTAGCTAGATTATGGTAATTATGAACTATCCATTACAGAAAGTTTACAGATTGTTCCTTTTAGAATTGTAATCTAAAATGTTGCTGGTATCAGTCTCATAGAACAAATTGTTCTATATCGCGAAGAAGCATCACGCCATACCGTATCTCGATACTTTGAACGTCACTAAAAGTTCTAAATATCGCCCTGTGCATTACCTCGAATTTTTATCCTCACTTTACGGCGCTTCTCAAACATTTTAGTATCGAAATATCACAGTGTTAAAAATTTTCACACAGCACATATCAACAGGTCCGATCACTATGAAGACCCAACCCCGACTTTACACAGCTCTCTTCATAAAAGAACTTTCTAGTTGCCAAATTAAGTGCATATATGCTAATTTCTAATTGGCAGAGGGACATCAAAGCCAATCGGAAAAAGGCATCTAACCCGCTCAATCCCTCGCATATACAGAGAACCAATCAAAATTCGTGAACGAATCGGAACAGTAAATTACCATAACTGAGTTTAAAAAACGCACAAATATAAAATGATTTCCATTTTTACAAAACTATTTTTCCGAAATCATAATCCGATTTTCCAGGTACCATAAACTGACGAAATACCTTATAATGAATCCCGAGTACGAATGACTAACACACAAGTCATTTCCCAACACTGCTCACGTAACCAATTACTTCACTGTATAGTATAAAAACTTTACATAAAACAAATTTTCACATTCACACCTTCCTTCACTCTCGTAACGAAACACAATAATGGTTGTTGTTGTTGTTGTTGTGGTCTTCAGTTCTGAGACTGGTTTGATGCAGCTCTCCGTGGTACTCTATCCTGTGCAAGCTTCTTCATCTCCCAGTACCTACTGCAGCCTACATCCTTCTGAATCTGCTTAGTGTATTCAACTCTTGGTCTCCCTCTACGATTTTTACCCTCCACGCTGCCCTCCAATGCTAAATTTATGATCCCTTGATGCCTCAGAATACGTCCTACCAACCGGTCCCTTCTTCTTGTCAAGTTGTGCCACAAGCTCCTCTTCTCCCCAATTCTATTCAGTACCTCCTCATTAGTTATGTGATCTATCCATCTAATCTTCAGCATTCTTCTGTAGCACCACATTTCGGAAGCTTCTATTCTCTTCTTGTCCAAACTATTTATCGTCCACGTTTCACTTCCATACATGGCTACACTCCATACAAATACTTTCAGAAACGACTTCTTGACACTTAAATCAATACTCGATGTCAACAAATTTCTCTTCTTCAGAAACGCTTTCCTTGCCATTGCCAGTGTACATTTTATATCCTCTCTACTTCGACCATCATCAGTTATTTTGCTCCCCGAATAGCAAAACTCCTTTACTACTTTAGGTGTCTCATTTCCTAATCTAATTCCCGCAGCATCACCCGACTTAATTCGACTACATTCCATTATCCTCGTTTTGCTTTTGTTGATGCTCATATCCTCCTTTCAAGACACTGTCCATTCCGTTCAACTGCTCTTCCAAGTCCTTTGCTGTCTCTGACAGAATTACAATGCCATCGGCGCACCTCAAAGTTTTTATTTCTTCTCCATTTTTCTTTTGTTTCCTTTACTGCTTACTCAATATACAGATTGAATAGCATCGGGGAGAGGCTACAACCCTGTGTCACTCCATTCCCAACCACTGCTTCTCTTTCATGCCCCTCGACTCTTATAACTGCCATCCGGTTTCTGTACAAATTGTAAATAGCCTATCACTCCCTGTATTTTACCCCTGACACGTTTAGAATTTGAAAGAGAGTATTCCAGTCAACATTGTCAAAAGCTTTCTCTAAGTCTACAAATGCTAGAAACGTAGGTTTGCCTTTCCTTAATCTTTCTTCTAAGATAAGTCGTAGGGTCAGTATTGCCTTACGTGTTCCAACATTTCTACGGAATCCAAACTGATATTCCCCGAGGTCGGCTTCGACCAGTGTTTCCATTCGTCTGTAAAGAATTCGCGTTAGTATTTTGCAGCTGTGACTTATTAAACTGATGGTAGTAATTAATAAACAATTTGAAAATTAAGCAGAGAAAATCTGAAATAAAATTAACAGCATTTTGACTGTAGCTCCAACAGTGTGCGTCAGCTACTCACCTCTGTGATATCGCATAGGAAGTGCACACGCTCGAGCCACCCGACGACACGCGTCCCGCGCGCGACCCGCACCTTACTTCCAATCATCGCTCCAATGGCCCCCTGAATAGGCATGATGTGAGGCGCTGCGCCTCACTGCGTTTGTATAGTTTGGCTAAAAGAAAATGATAATGAATCAGCAAGTGGAAGAAAAGCTATGAGGCACATTAAAATGAATTTTATTTGTTTTAGAGATTTCCGTAAATGTTACGCTCGTGTTCGAGTGTTTTAAAGACCACTGTGGTTCAAGTAGCAGTAACTATTGATTTTATTGAATAACGTTGTAAATGGACGTAGAAAAGGTATTTTTTTTGAGTATGTGTTTATGGAACTAGGCTGGAGACATTGTAACTGGTCTTTTAGCTGTGACTGCTGTTTAACAGTAATGTGTAAGGGATATGGTTGGGAGCAGGATACAGGGGCTGCTGGAGTGGAAGGCTGAGCAACAAATTGAGGATAGAATATAAAATTTAATTTATTACGCAAGAAAATTAATACTGGTAACAACATATTGACATACAACTTGTTCAATTTAAATGTACATCAGCTGATTTAATATGAATCATCAACAAGTTATCTAACATCAAACAATCCGCAAATATGAGATTTAAACCTTTCCCAAACCTTTAATGCTTGTACAATGTTATTACGAAACACGGAAAATTACCACACCACTGTATTTAAACCTTACATAACCTAATGGGCACAATAGCTTACAGGAAATAATATCACAGACGTATAGCAATATCTGCCCACTACAGCACTGTCAAAGGAAACATATTCAGTTCAGACAAGTTAACAAGACAGTGCCTCCATTTAAATTTTACCACAGAAATCCATCAACAGTCGTAGGCCAGATGGTGATTCGAAAAGGGCTGATAACAAGTTACCGCACTGTTTGCTGTTGGCACTAAACCCCTGGCGTGCGATAGATGTGTGGACCAGAAACCCCATTGCAACAGGAGCCGTCAACAATAGTACCCATAGAACTCTTCCTAAAAGCCGGCCGGAGTGGCCGTACGGTTCTAGGCGCTACAGTTTGGAACCGAGCGACCACTACGGTCGCAGGTTCGAATCCTGCCTCGGGCATGGATGTGTGTGATGTCCTTAGGTTAGTTAGGTTTAATTAGTTCTAAGTTCTAGGCGACTGATGACCTCAGAAGTTAAGTCGCATAGTGCATTTGAACCAATCTTTCTAAAAGCACACCGTGAAATGATGTCAAACGGGTTTCCAAAACAGTTTAATACTCAACAGTACTGAGTAAGAGAAAAGGATAAAAAAAAACACACAGCTCTTACAATTAGCCTTGAATTATTCCTAGCTGTTGTTAAGATTGAATTAATTTTAAGCCAACAGGTAAACAGTGGTGTCACAGTAGACTTAAACTTTACTTGACTAGCGTGACAATTTGGGCGTCCCTTAACTGACATAAGTTCACGGATATGGGGTTCGGGATGACAATCATTATACGAAGTCGTTTTTAGCTGCGGTGATGTCTTTTCGAGGAATTTCAGTCTCCAGCTATCTCCTCCGAATTCGAAAATATTTTTTACGCCCACGTACATCGGGAGAAATGATCATCGAAAGCAGAATAGGAGATGTCAGAGCTCACACAGCAAGATTTAAGAGTTGATTTTTCCCGTGCGTTGTGCGAGAGTGGAGCGGTAGAGAAATATAAGTGAACCCTCTGCCAGACATTTCGGTGACTTACAGAATAAATCATGTAGATGTAGGAAACGAAGGTATTTCGTGTATTCAATCTAAGACGATTCATCTATTTCCCGGCAGATGCTGCGGACGTCTGATTCGGGAGCTTGTTTATACGAATTATCTGACGTAGAAGGCTGCATATGGCGCATGAAATATCGATAACGGAATTTCTCACGGAGGAACGATTGATGTGCATCAGTAGGAATCTAATTTGAGTAAAATGTTTGTACAATATTCCAGCTAGCAATAATATGTTTTAGAAATAAACCGCTTTCAGCTGTTATATAAACTTTTATTTTTATTTATAGGAGCACGAACGGTTTCGTGATATCAGATCATATCCTCAGGTGTCCATCGGAAAGGTCGAAAACATACAGTCTACATTATGATATAAAGCTGGATACGTATCCTAACAATCTATGCTCTACGACAAGCAATAAAAAATACTCAACATCGTGGTTATCAGCGCCGCTATTTTTACTCCTTTCACCTTCGTTTTGTTGATTATCTCAAGTTAGTTATGTTAACGATTAATGTATTGTGCCTTTCAGTGGTAACGGGGCGATTTTTATGATAGACAAATGACAGGCTTTCGATGTTTCTTCAAATTGCATTCATCGTAGCTCACTTTATGTGGGCACACATATGCTACTCGTAATTATGCTACCAGCAATAGAATTATTAAAGCTTACTTTGTAATGGACGATCTGTTAAGCGATATATGCCTTACGCTGAAAGTATGTGATTTAATTAGGACTACACAAACAGTCACCAACACGATGTAATGAAATTATGTGCAACATAAACTCAGCCATTGTCAGGTGGCAGATAACAATGCATATTGGAGCTGAGTGGGGTAGGAGACCAAACCAAATGAAATAACTCTCTAACGTGCCCTTCAGTCCCTTATGCCAAAATGCTCGGAATGTGACATTGTCTGGAAAATGTAAATTCGAGAGAGAGAGAGAGAGAGAGAGAGTGAGATAGAGAGAGAGAGTGAAACAAGATGTACACAAGCAAATATAGGAGGATTAGCATTATGGCATCTATCAGTCAACGTTTTGCTATTCTAAAATACATGTTGGAGAATGAGATTGACGTAAAGAGACAGGTTTCTTGCTATAGCCTTGGGCAGGTTAGGAAAAAGGGGTACTCCAAGGATCAGGAAGTACACTTAATATTTGTGGAGTTAGAAAAAAGAGTATGATTCTATATCCATCAACGCACTATAGGAAGCGATCGAGAATATAGGTATAGAAGGACAACTAATATCCTTTAGTCGGAGATAATACCAGTAATCATACACTGCTGTTAATGTAGGAAAAAATAGGCCATTCTACATCTCCATCTACATCCATACACCGCAAGCCACCTGAAGGTGTGTGGCGGAGGGTATTTTGAGTACCTTTATTGGTTCTCCCTTCTATTCCAGTCTCGTATTGTTCGTGGAACGAAAGATTGTCGGTATGCCTCTGTGTGGGCTCTAATCTCCTTGATTTTATCCTCATGGTCTCTTCACGAGATATAGGTAGGAGGGAGCAATATACTGCTTGACTCCTCGGTGAAGGTATGTTCTCGAAACTTCAACAAAAGCCTGTACCGAGCTACTGAGCGTCCCTCCTGCAGGGTCTTCCACTGGAGTTCATCTATCATCTCCGTAACGCTTTCGCGATTATTAAATGATCCTGTAACGAAGCGCGCTGCTCTCCGTTGGATCTTCTCTATCTCTTATATCAACCCTGTCTGGTACGGATCCCACACTGGTAAGCAATATTCAAGCAGTGGGCGAACAAGTGTAGTGTAACCAACTTCCTTTGTTTTCGGATTGCATCTCCTTAGGATGCTTCCAATGAATCTCAGTCTGGCATCTGCTTTACCGACGATAAACTTTATGTGATCGTTCCATTTTAAATCACTCCTAATGCCCACTCCCAGATAATTTGTGGAATTAACTGCTTCTAGTTGCTGACTTGCTATATTGTAACTAAATGGTAAAGGATCTTTCTTTCTATGTATTCGCAGCACATTACGCTTGTCTACAGTGAGATTCAATTGCCATTCCCTGCACCATGCGTCAATTCGTTGCAAATCCTCCTGCATTTCAGTACAATTTTCCATTGTCACAACCTCTCGATATACTACAGCATCATCCGCAAAAAGCCTCAGTGAACTTCGGATGTTATCCACAAGGTCATTTATGTATATCGTGAATAGCAACGGTCCTACGAGCCGCCCCTGCGGCACACCTGAAATCAATCTTACTTCGAAAGACTTCTCTCCATTGAGAGAGAGAGGGAGAGAGAGAGAAAGAGAGAGGGAGGGAGGGAGGGAGAGAATGAAACAAGATGTACACAAGCAATTATAGGAACATTAGCATTATGGCATCTATATGCAGTATAAGGGGGTACCTGTGGTCTAGGGGTAGCGTCTTTGATTCATAATCAAAACGTCTTCGGACCCGGGTTCGATCCCCGCCACTGCCTAAATTTCGATAAATAATCAGCATTGGCGGCCGAAGACTTCCGGCATAAGAAGTCAGCCTCATTCTGCCAATGGCCTTGTCGAAGAGGGCGGAGGAGCAGATAGAGGTTCAGGGCACTCTTGTCCTAGGGGTAGGAAATTGGCCCTAAAGGCGGAAGAATCAGCAATGATCAACGACCTGAGGATGCAGAGGGCAATGGAAACCACTGCTTTAAAGACACGTAACGTGTATCCACAGGACATGTGGCCTGTAATTGAAGAAGTGTCATGATGATTTCTCCATTGGCAAAAGATTCCGGAATAGTCCCTCATTCGGATCTCCGGGAGGGGACGTAGGTTGCAAGTGCTACTCTGAGATGAAGAGGTTAGCACAGGAAAGGAATTCGTGGCGAGCCGCATCAAACCAGTCAGTAGACTGATGACAAAAAAAAAAAAAAAAAAAGGAATGACGAGATACGTTTGAAGTTCTCTAACGCTATAGATACAGCAATAAGGAATAGCGCAGTAGGCAGTACAGTTGAAGAGGAATGGACATCTCTAAAAAGGGCCATCACAGAAGTTGGGAAGGAAAACATAGGTACAAAGAAAGTAGTTGCGAAGAAACCAAGGGGTAACAGAAGAAATACTTCACTTGATTGATGAAAGGAGGAAGTACAAACATGTTCCGGGAAAATCAGGAATACAGAAATACAAGTCGCTGAGGAATGAAATAAATTGGAAGTGCAGGGAAGCTAAGACGAAATGGCTGCAGGAAAAATGTGAAGACATCGGAAAAGATATGATTGTCGGAAGGACAGACTTAGCATACAGGAAAGTCAAAACAACCTTTGGTGACATTAAAAGCAACGGTGGTAACATTAAGAGTGCAACGGGAATTCCACTGTTAAATGCAGAGGAGAGAGCAGATAGGTGGAAAGAATACATTGAAAGCCTCTATGAGGGTCAAGATTTGTCTGATGTGATAGAAGAAGAAACAGGAGTCGATTTAGAAGAGATAGGGGATCCAGTATTAGAATCGGAATTTAAAAGAGCTTTGGAGGACTTACGGTCAAATAAGGCAGAAGAGATAGATAACATTCCATCAGAATTTCTAAAATCATTGGGGGAAGTGGCAACAAAACGACTATTCACGCTGGCGATATACCATCTGACTTTCGGAAAAGCATCATCCACACAATTCCGAAGACGGCAAGAGCTGACATTATCGCACAATCAGCTTAACAGCTCATGCATCGAAGCTGCTTACAAGAATAATATACAGAACAATGGAAAAGAACATTGAGATTATGCTAGGTGACGATCAGTTTGGCTTTAGGAAAAGTAAGGGGACGAGAGAGGCAATTCTGACGTTACGGCTGATAATGGAAGCAAGGCTAAAGAAAAATCAAGACACTTTCATAGGATTTGTCGACCTGGAAAAAGCGTGCGACAATGTAAAATGGTGCAAGCTGTTCGAGATTATGAAAAAAGTAGGGGTAAGCTATAGGGATAGACGGGTCATATGCAATATGTAGAACAACCAAGAGGGAATAATTAGAGTGGACGATCAAGAACGAAGTGCTCGTATTAAGAAGGGTGTAAGACAAGGCTGTTGCTGCTGAACGGAATGAACAGTGTAATGAGTACACAGTATGGTTTGAGAGTAAATCGGAGAAAGACGAAGGTAGTGAGAAGTAGTAGAAATGAGAACAGCGAAAAACTTAACATCACGATTGATGGTCACGAAGTCAATGAAGTTAAAGAATTCGGCTACCTACGCAGTAAAATAACCAATGACGGACGGAGCAAGGAGGACATCAAAAGCAGACTCGCTATGGCAGAAAAGGCATTTCTGGCCAAGAGAAGTCTACTAATATCAAATACCGGCCTTAATTTGAGGAAGAAATTTCTGAGGATGTGCGTCTGGAGTACAGCATTGTATGGTAGTGAAACATGGACTGTGGGAAAACCGGAACAGAAGAGAATCGAAGCATTTGAGATGTGGTGCTATAGACGAATGTAGAAAATTAGGTGGACTGATAAGGTAAGGAATGAGGAGGTTCTACGCAGAAGCGGAGAGGAAAGGAATATGTGGAAAACACTGATAAGGAGTAGTGTCAGGATGATAGGACATCTGCTAAGACATGAGGGAATGGTACTAGAGGGAGCTGTAGAGGGCAAAAAGTGTAGAGGAAGACAGAGATTGGAATACGTCAAGCAAATAATTGAAGACGTAGGTTGCAAGTGCTACTCTGAGATGAAGAGGTGAGCAACGGAAAGGAATTCGTGGCGGGCCGCATCATACCAGTCTGTAGGAAAAAAAAAATGCATTATAAGTATTGGAAGTGGGGAATCAGTCGAGCGGAGGCATGGGAATTCCTTTCCAGCATGGAATTATCTAATTGTTATTATTTGCCGAAAACAAATATTGATGCTACAAAATAGGGAATAAGTTAAGTTTATGGCACAGAAGTTAATGGAAGCATTTGAACGAGGCGGGTTTGTAATAGATATGAGAATAATAGACTATCAAGTAGCGGAAGGATGTGAAAGGGGTATTGCTCCCTGGCAAGTAACTATTAAAGCAATAAAACTATTTAAATACTTAGGATCTATTATCCATACCACGGGAAGCTATGAAACAGATGTGGAAGGCAGAATCGAGCAGGCAAAAGCATCAATGAAGGTGCTAAATGGAGTTCTGCGGAACAGGGCAATATAAAAAGAAACAAAGCTGTGGACTCTGAAAAGAATAGTGCGTGGATAGACCTGACGGGCACGGGCGGATTTGTGGAGTGCAGCAGTTGTGATGGACAGAATTAAGAGAGCAGAAAGGACAACCAAAAGAGAAAGGAGATTAGATGAAATCAGGGAGGTAATTGATATGGAGCAATAAGTCGTGAAACAATTGCGAAAAATGGTCTCCAGTGATATGACTATGTACAATGAATGAAGGTAAGACGATGGCCAAAAGCATTCCTCAAATGGTCGCCGCCGGGAAGAAGGAAGTTCGGCCGGCCGAGAATAACGTCACCATTTTATTCTCGACGAAAAGAGGCCTGAAAGAGGAAGACTATATTGATCGTGAACGCTGATGAAATGAATACGTGACAAGTGGTGAAGAACGGCGAAGCCCTGAAAACACACATAACAGAAAAGCTGACAATGGGAAAGTTAAATCAGATATTGAGGGAGTGATAGGGGACAAGTGGGGAAATTTAAACGTAGAAATGTGAAAGCTCTCGAAAGAAATTCGCCATGTCAGCAACAATGCCCATATGTTGGAGATGTCTTTGGGAAATAAAATTGAAGAAGTACGGAATAAGCTGAGTAATAGTGTTAGGGACTCTGAACAAAAATGAAGTATGCGTGAAGAGGAAACAGTAAGGTTTGTTGGGGCAAACTGTGGCATGCGTGAATGAAGTAGAACACAATTGAATCTGAAATTTGTAGCGAAGCATGCCGTACGAACTGAGTTAACTTCTGTGGCAGCGGAACCGACAACTAACATAGATTACAGGTGGCTTGGGCCAAGAGTAAAATGTTTTGAAAATGACAGGACATAAATCGCTACTCACCAGGATGGATTTGTGCCACGCATGTCAAAGCAAGCTAAAATTTAGTTAGTAAAATGGCGTTTAAAAGGAGACGCTCTCTCAAGAGCAATTGTGATGAATAATTTGTCGAGAGATATTTTGTAAATAAGTTCTGCGGAGCTTCAAAACAAAATTTTAGATGGACCTAGCTATAGAAGGGGAGGTATTTCAATGTCAGAAATATGTGTGTAAGAACTGAGGAAAATGATGCACGTAAATCTACCGATGGGTGTGTTGACTAAGATTGCAGAGTTCAAATAACGACTTCCAGATCATTTACAACGGGATCTTGCACATAGTCCAATTCCATGGACTAATTTTTAGATTTTATACAGAAAATGGAAAAGAGGTTAAGGTAAGGACACAATTTTCAAAAAAGATAAGGGTAAGTGGAAAAAAGGGCATAATGGCAATCAAAAATCCCACAAAATAATAGCAACAGTTCTGAGGGTACTCATTACACACTACTGGCCATTAAAATTGCTACACCAAGGAGAAATGCAGATGATAAACGGGTATTCATTGGACAAATATATTATACTGGAACTGACATGTGATTACATTTTCACGCAATTTGGGTGCATAGATCCTGAGAAATCAGTACCCAGAACAACCACCTCTGGCCGTAATAACGGCCTTGATTCGCCTGGGCATTGAGTCAAACAGAGCTTGGATGGCGTGAACAGGTACAGCTGCCCATGCAGCTTCATCACGATACCACAGTTCATCAACAATAGTGAGTGGAGTATAGTGACGAGCCAGTTGCTCGGCCACCATTGACCAGACGTTTTCAGTTGGTGAGAGATCTGGAGAATGTGCTGGCCAGGAGAGCAGTCGAACATTTTCTGTATCCAGAAAGGCCCGTACAGAACCTGCAACACGCGGTCGTGCATTATCCTGCTGAAATGTGGGGTCTCGCAGGGATCGAATGAAGGGTAGAGCCACGGGTCGTAAAACATCTGAAATGCAACGTCCACTGTTCACAGTGTCGTCAGTGCGAACAAAAGGTGAACGAGACGTGTAACCAATGATACCCAATACCATCACGCCAGGTGATACGCCAGTATGGCGATGACGAATACACGCTTCCAATTTACCTTCACGGCGATGTCGCCAAACACGGATGCGGCCATCATGATGCTGTAAACAGAACCTGGATTCATCCGAAAAAATCATGTTTTGCCATTCGTGCACCCAGGTTCGTCGTTGAGTACACCATCCAGGCGCTCCTGTCTGTGATGCAGCGTCAGGGGTAACCGCAGCCATGGTCTCCGAGCTGATAGTCCATGCTGCTGCAATCGTCGTCGAACTGTTCGAGCAGATGGTTGTTGTCTTGCAAACGTCAACGTCTGTTGACTCAGGGATCGAGACGTGGGTGCACGATCCGTTACAGCTATGCGGATAAGATGCCTGTCATCACGACTGCTAGTCATACGAGGCCGTTGGGATCCAGCACGGCGTTCCTTATTACCCTCCTGATCCCACCGATTCCATATTCTGCTAACAGTCAGTGGATCTCGACCAACGCGAGCAGCAATGTCGCGACCCGGTAAACCGCAACCGCGATAGGCTACAATCCGACCTTTATCAAAGTCGGAAAGGTGATGGTACATATTTGTCCTTCTTACACTAGGCATCACAACAATGTTTCACGAGGCAACGCCGGTCAACTGCTGTTCGTGAATGAGTAATCGGTTGGAAACTTTCCTCATGTCAGCACATTATAGGTGTCGCCAGCGGCGCCAACCTTGTGTGAATGGTCTGAAAATCTAATCATTTGCATATCACAGCATCATCTTCCTGTCGATTAAATATCGCGCTTGTAGCACGTCATTTTCGTGGTGTAGCAATTTTAATGGCCAGTTGTGTAATACTAAGTTTCAACAGCTTTATAACAATCAGAATTATCAGTAGTGGATTATAGCCAAAATAGTTTAGAAGTACTAGCGGCTCATGGACAGCAAAAACAGAATAAGGTGTGCCGAATCTCAGGTCTGAAGATGGAAAAATGAAATGAACGCAAAGAATAGGAGACCGGTTAAAGGCAAAAGCGTGCAACGAAGAAGGCACAAGTATTTGATGTGACAAAGAATAGTGTGGCAATGCATTCTGGAGCAGATGGAAACAGCACAGGAGGACAGAAAATACAGCCAAAATAGAGGAATGTAATCTGAAATACTAAGATAATGCGGCTGTGAGATTAGATAATTTATTCAGTTCAGGAGTAGCAAAATATCACAAGGAGTTAATGAGACTGGCAAACCGTGTATCTGAAAGGGAGGCACAAGTGTAACTTGAGTTGATAGGGCTTAGGTGTACCGGGTATACTGACAGGATATGTGCGGTAGTAACAACACTGCTAATGTGGTTGAAAATTAGTGTTAGATGATGGAGAACGAGACGTTGCAATGGTCTCGTTAGCTGGAAGCGTAGGTTATTGTTGTTGTGGTCTTCAGTCCTGAGACTGGTTTGATGCAGCTCTCCATGCTACTCTATCCTGTGCAATCTTCTTCATCTCCCAGTACTTACTGCAACTTACATCCTTCTGAATCTGCTTAGTGTATTCATCTCTTGGTCTTCCTCTACGGTTTTTACCCTCCACGCTGCCCTCCAATGCTAAATTTGTGATCCCTTGATACCTCAGTACATGTCCTACCAACCGGTCCTTTCTTCTTGTCAAGTTGTGCCACAAACTCTTCTTCTCCCAAATTCTATTCAATACCACCTCATTAGTTATGTGATCTACCCATCTAATCTTCAGCATTCTTGGACACGTAGGTATTAAGCATAAATTTTCAGGTGGTATATGAGACGAAACAAAAAGTGCATTAGCTCTTAGCCAGAATTTTACGTCAGTGATCTAAGGTGGATGGTATGGTGCCAGGGGCGGTAGTGGAAGATAAATTTGATAATGAGGATATGGGTGGCGATAATTTTGCAGCTAATGCGATTGATACTTCGGAGGAGGGAATCCGTGTATTCATTTCTATGGAAGGAGATGAGTTGATGGAGAAGTAAATTCAAACCGGACAGTAGAGACAAATTAGGTGCATGTAGTAATGGACGAGATGAACCTCTAGTATTATGAGGTAACATTAGTACGGAATGGTTTAGCAACGAGGAAGGTGAACAGAGATCAAAGGGCAAAATATACAAAACAATCTACCACACGTGCTGGCACGGGAAAAGTTCAAAGTGAAAAGGGAGAGATTGAAAATCATCTATTTAGTGAAAACTGGAGACAAAAATGACTGAATGTGGTGCCTATCTTTGTGTTTATATTTATGATGAGGAACTGCGTTCCTAGACTCAGGAAATCTTTCATCGCGTCCTGAGAATTTTGTATTTAGTATTACGCAACAGAAGCAAGACATTTTTCCAAGTACGAGAGCAACCATCAAGGCAGCTACAGCTGTCTTTATACAATGAAACGTTATAACAGTTTCAGTGCGATGCGTTTTATTTGAATATGAGTTGTTTCATTGTCAGTGGTTTGAGAAAAGACGTATTAGGTACTGATTTTTCTGAGGGAACTGCAAGATATCATTGAACTGCGAGAAATGTTCCTAGAATTCTAACAAGAATGAAAGAGACGGAAAGAGGTATCTAAAGATATATTCAGTGGAGGACAACGTGCTGCCCATATGGGAGTGACTTAGAGCTGAGACTACGAAATACGAATTGACGCTGTAAATACAAAAATAGCAAGTATGGTATTAATGTATATAATCTCGTGCGTAGTATGTAAGATTCCATTTTGAGTAAGTGTTGTTATTATTGTATAATTTGTGGGAGCAAACGATCCCATAACGTGATAAAAAAAGAGGCAGATTTTTTGGTGCTTGGAGGAACGAAGGAACATTTCAGTATGTGGGTATCGGAAAATAGTAGCATGTTTAACTAAGATATAAAAATTTCAGTCAGTTCAGTTTGGAAATCAATTGAGTTTATTAATTGGAGAATTAGTATTAAGTATTTTTATTTATTTCTTATGAGGATGTATACACGAGGACCATCCAGAAAGTGAAAACCGTTTCGCCATACCAAGATACCCTTTAATAATAATACAGAAACTGATTGTATAGGTTTCGATAGATGCTTTGACATTAGGGCATTGGTCGTGCCTTGGCACGAATTTGAGTATTCCCTCATCACAGCGAACGGTCTACCCGACGGGAGGCCCTAGCCACACGACATTTCCATTTTTTTATCACAGCACTTAGCCACCTGGCTATTCAGCGAGGTCACGATAGCGTCCTTCAGGTCTTCATCTTTTACAAAGCCGTTACCAGCAAGTCGCTCCTTCAGTTTATGAAACAGGAGAAAGTCCGACTGTGCCAGGTCCGAAATGTATAGCGGATGCTGGAAGATGTCCCACCGCGATTTCTTTCGCAGCAAGGCGAGTGTCTGCCGGACAGTATGCGGTCTTGCAACAGAAGAATTCCACTCTATAGCTTGTCTCTTAGGCCATTCTCGATAGCAAGACGAAGACGTTCATGAGTGGCACAGTAGGCATCACTATTAATTGTTGACTTATGGGGCATAAAATCGTCGAGTAAGAAGCGCTCCCTATCGCAGAATACAGAAGCCATCTATTTTTGAGTGGGTGCTGTTTGCCTGAGCTTGTGTGAGTTATTTAGGGACTGAGGATTACGCCACTCCATAGACTGTTGCTTCATTGCGGGGGTGTTATGAGAAACCTGTGTTTCATCTCCTGTAACAATGTGGCGAATGAACGGGTTGCCAACCCTTTCGTGTACCTCGATGAACGCTAACGCGGCAACCATTCTCGCAGCTTTCTGGTAACCCGTGAGCATGAGTTACACGCACCGTGCACAGATTTTGTGGTACCCTAAATAACGGGTGCCAGTTTCGTGCACAGCTGAACGAGACTCCTCCTAACATTTCGGCATTCACGTCACGAGTCGTGACTCGTCGATTCTCTCGAATGATGCGAACCATCTTGTGTTTCAGCGCATCTGCAACTGTGGAGGGTCACCCCGATCTCTCTTCATCTTTCATCACCTTTCTCATTCTTAGGAATTATGGACCACTTTCGCACACTAGTTGCGTTCATTACACCTTCGCCACAAATGGTAACAAATCTGCGGTGAATGTCACAGCGTATAACACATTCCGTGTGCAGAAAACGAATACCTCGCAACTCACACCAGCGGGATTCGCAGTCGGTAGAGCTAGGGTCACAGCTATTAATGCACTTAACCCCTGATGAACTTCGACATCCAACCGCTTGCTGCAACTGTCCTCTCACTGAACATCACAAACCAATCAGGGGCAGCCACAAGACAGTTTCGCGGACACTATGAACAAATGTTCTTTCCTTTTCTGGTTGGCCCTCTTCTATGCATACTGTTCTCAGGAAATTATTGGATTATTCATGTTGTAGCTACACAGTGTTTAAATCGTAAGGTAAAATTTATTGTGATGGTATACATAAGTGCAATTACTGTCGTGAACTTATGGACATTTTTGCTGTTGAACCACAGATGGTAGAAAGTGTGTTGTGCTGGGCTCTTAATTTAGATTTCTGGTGATACGCTGTAGTAATGAAATTTATGAGTTCTTGAGCTGTTGATGAGTTTTATCAGGATTCTGTTAACCTGAGGTTCATGCCCTCTAGTGAAAGTATGAGTGAAATTGAAAGAGCACATCCGTTTTCTCTTTCAAGATTGATTTCCTGAGGCTTAAAATCAATTGCTTGTTGTTTAACCTGTACTTCGTACTAGACCCGCAGGGAGTGGCAGTCAGTCCCTGAGTTATGGTAAATACGTTACATTATTTTGGGGAAATTTACCAAATTCGTGTTTTTATAGTTTAAAACCATCCATCCTGATGGTGATTTGAGGATCTGTTTATTCATAGGCGAATGAAGTGACCACTGGAGCCACAAACTCAATGGAAACGCAGTACCACAAACCAACCCGAGACTGCTGTTGTAATGAATTGAGGGCGTTTGCAACAATAGTCAGGTGCTACGAAACTCCGTTTAATATATTAATGACGTTGCTCTTATTATACGTCGATATAAATAATCTGAGGACAGTTTAGAGTTTCAGGGTAAACGTTATTGCAACTAAAACTAAAAATCAAAGCTAAAAAAAAAAACAAATTTTAACAAAATTAACACCCAGTATGTGAAGACTAAAATAATTTAGTAAGTCGCAATCTTTTTTTTTTTATTTTCTTCGTTGTGTCTCTTTCTCCTCTATTTTTTGTCACATCTTTAGAACCCAAGCTGGTTCGCTCACCACATCAAAGTGTGACACATAGTTCTGACGTAGACAGAAGACATCATTTAGTATATGATGAACGTATCTAAAATTTTTGTAACATTTTGTATGATAATTAACAAGGTTTGTTAAGTGCCTATCCGTAGAGGTGTGTTATGTAAAACCCATTTACCGAGCTGTCATCAGGTGTCATCAGGTGAAGTTCGTAAACACATGAGATAGCGAAGCAGGGGAAAGAGCAGGAAGGGACATTCGGTTCGATTTGCCGGAGTGCTGCATTGGAACTGCGATGGTTTAACGAGGAGGCAGATTCCACAATATGTCGAATAACTGCTACCACAGAGTACCACAAAACTACAAAAATCACAGAAACATCATATCTCAAATCCACGTATACCACCGTGATCACGACGATGAAGAGGGTGCATTGCCACTTTAGTGACAGTTACGTTGCAAAACTTGTGGATGCTACATGGGTACAAGCTCTGAAGAATATTACCTCGGCCTTAGAAAATTATTAACTTGTAAATGCTAAGGGTGACAAGGAGAGTCAAGTTGTTAGACGACAGCTCATGACGCCTGCTATAGTCATGGTTCATTAATTAAATATTCATTGAGCCACTAATAAAGACGTAAGTCAGTTGAAAGTGATGCAACTTATGTAGGTCTCACACCACCATTAAGTACAGCTCAAAAATCAGCTTCTTATGAGCGGGTCATATTTATTGTTAATGGTTTATTTGTGATGTTATCTTTATTATAAATGGTAAGCATTTGAAAAGGGAATTTGTATTTATATAATTTGTGACGAAACTGACAGGCTTAGAATATCGTGTGTGGTCTGAGGATAAATGTTGGAGGGAAACGCTCTCCTCAGCGTGTAAATATTATTTGTAATTTGCTCTTGTCCACGTATAAATATTACCTGCAAATTGTACGTGTTTTGATTGGTGGTCCAAATTTTTGGTTCGGTGTTCTTTGATGAACTTCAAAAATGCACGAATCGGGTGCAAAGAGCCCCTCTTGGTCATTCTATTCCTAGCCAGTGAGGAGGTAACTTGGGTGTGCGCATCTTTTCAGGTTCATTTGAGTTTTTCAAGGACTTAGTGAAAATCGCTACTGACTTGAATTTATACTCTGGTAGCCAGTCGGAGTGTTCGTTGATATAACAGAATGGAAGTGAGAACTATCTCCGCTGTGTTGGAGAACTGCTGTGGATCGGCCTAAACAGCTATGTGAACGTCTGCGGTCATTCAGAGCCATTTTAAGTACTGCTGGACTCGGTGATTGTTTTAGATATTGATTTAAGTACTGTCATTGTGTTACTAAACTTTAACATACGCATATTTGAGGTGATTGGTTGAACTGGGGGTATCTGCATCTACGCAAACTTAAATACTCTTAATCTACTACTTTTGTATATTTTATGTATTATAGACAAATTTCGTTGTTATAGGACCTCCATTTATTTTATAATGTGTTCGTTGGATGAATAAGTGATTAATTCGTTAAAATTCAATCATTTGGTGTACCCTACCACTATTTATCCTTACATACTTATAAATTATTTATTTCATTTATGTTTAATTCGCCACGATTGACAAGCTTAGACAATTTCACACTGCATAATTACTTGTGAAAACAAATCATTAGAGCCAGATTAGCTGCTGGGCTCATATGCCGCTGTGCGACGCGACCGTACGACGTAAGCGAACTAGTCTTAAAACAGCGTCTTGCGTTCGACCACCCTCCTCAAGCAGGTATTCGGTTCCTGTGTCGCACGGTGTGTCGAGATAAGGGGATTAGCAGAGACTGATTGTGCGAAGTGTTTCAACACGAGGAAGTTCACAGTTGTTTGCCTCGTCTGGGAAAAATTTTATAATAATACCTGGAACGTCAAATACTTAAGACGTGATCGAATCTCGGAATGATAGGGGATTCGCACTTCTAGGTAGCAATTTTATTTCTAAGAAGAGCCGGTCGTTTGAGGAAATCAGCCTTCTCAGTTGAGTGCCGTTGTGACATTTCTTTATTCTTTTTTACTTTACTGTTTCCTCTTCTTCTTCCAAATTACGATTAGGCCTCAGTAACTTCAGGTTTCATACTATGTATTCGTATCTTTTCTTTGGTCTTCTTCCGATTGGCATGTATCTACTTGCTAGTACCTTTTTTTCATTAATACGTTCTACATGATCGTTTCACTTCCTTTTATATAGTTGTATTTTTATCCTTGTAAAATGTTATACATTTGCACTGAAGAGCCAAAGAAACTGGTACACCTGCCTAATATCGTGTAAGGCCCCCGCGAGCACACAGAAGTGCCGCAACGCGACGTGGCATGGACTCGACTAATGTCTGAAGTAGTGCTGGGGGGAACTGACACCGTGAATCCTGCAGGGCTGTCCATAAATCCGCAAGAGTACGAGGGGGTGGAGATCTGTTCTGAACAGCATGCTGCAAAGCACCCCGGATGTGCTCAATGTTCATGTCTGGAGGTTTGGTGACCAGCGGAAGTGTTTAAACTCAGAAGAGTGTTCCTGGAGCCACTCTGTAGCAATTGTGGACGTATGGGGGGGTCGCATTGATCTGTTCGAATTGCCCAAGTCCACCGGAATGCACAATGGACATGAATGGATGGAGGTGATGAAACAGGATGCTTAGGCACGTGTCACCAGTCAGTAAACGTATCAGTATCACTGCAACAGCACACGCTCCACACCATTACAGGCCTCCACAAGCTTGGAAAGTCCTCTGCAAACACGCAGCGACCATGGATTCATGAGGTGGTCTCCTTACCCGTACACGTCCATTCGCTAGATATAATGAGAAACGAGACTCGTCCGACCAGGTAACATATTTCCAGTCATCAACAGTTCACTGTCGATGTTGACGGGCTCAGGCGAGGCGTAAAGTTTTTTGTCGTGGGATCATCAGGGGTACACGAGTCGCCCTTCGGTTCCCAAAGCTCGCATCGATGATCTTTCGTTGAATGGTTCACACGCTGACAGTTGTTGATGGCCCAGCACTGAAGTCTGTAGCAGTTTCCAAAAGGGTTGCACTTCTGTCACATTGAACGATTCTCTACCGTCGTCGTTGGTCCCTTTCTGCCAGGATCTTTTCCCGGCCACAGCGATGTCGGAGATAAGATGCATTACCGTGTTTTTGATATTCACGGTACACTCGTGAATTGGTCGTAAGGTAAAATACCCACTTCATCGCCCGTGCGCCGACTACAACACGTTCAGATTCACATAAATCTTGATAACCTGCCATTGTAGGAGCTGTAACCTATCTAACAACTGCTCCAGACACTTGTACTCTTATAAAGGCGTATTCTGCCTCTTTACATATATCTGTGTTTGAACACGCATGACCATGCCAGTGTATAATCTCTTTATTTCTAAATCGGTCTTGTGTAGAACATCCTTTTATAGGCCTTATAAATTTGTTTTCCGCCTTTCGTGCGCGATTTTTATCTCCATCTTCCTATCAGGAACTCACTTTCAAACGCAGCGAAGTGACAGTCATTACATTATTTAACTTGATCTGTGTGTCATTTCGGGTTTTGTTTTTTAATGTTCTTCATATGGTGCCTCATATCATTTGGAACTTCTTTAATTTAATATCTATGTCCCTGTTGGCTTAAAAAGGAAAATTGTATCTAAGGTAGCTTAAGATAGGGACCTGTTGTGTTAGTTAGTTATTTATCATCATTTTGGCTCTTACGAGTTTTCTTCCTTTGAAATCCATCACCTTTGTTTTGTTTACGGAAGTCCTGAGATATTACTGAGTTGATCACAGGTGGAAATTCTGTAATGCTCTTTGCACTCCATCTTCTGTTTTGTCTGTTGTCAGCAGGTCTTTAGCAAATAGTAGCGTATTAATAAATTCGTTCTGTCCTATGTCAGTGCCTCGCGTTGGAAATGTCCTTTGCTACGTACGAATGACTTCATGTAAAATATATATCAAACATTGTCTGGGTATGTCTATATCAGTCTGTTACTCCTTGATTTATAATGAATGCATGATGCTCTATCCCTTTTACGCGGAACCATCTGTGCGTTGACATACATGTTCTTTATTGTCGATATATGATGTTTAGGGCAGGGTTTTGCAAACTGTGTTCTGCGGAACAGCATCGGGGAAGAGAACATATGCTCGGTGAAACACTATTTATAACATTAGTTTTTTCGGCATTTTGACGATACTAATTATTTCTTTTATTTTGTTACGAGTCTTGTGTTATTAGCTACGATCTAAATTGGATAATACAAGAGATCTCATTTTTTAAAAAAGTTATCAACCTCCAAAATCAGTGTTCCATTGAATTACCAGGATTAGCAAAGTTTTCCGTCATAGAAGAAGTTTGGCAACCCCATGTCATTCAAAAATTTTCCATAGTGTCTTCCTGTCTACCCTTTCGTAAGCCGTTTTAAAATCGATAAACATGATGCTTGTCGGAAGATCATATCCTCCTGTCTTCTCCAATACTGTGTTCATAGTATGTATATTATTTAAGTAAGATCTTCCTTTCCTAAACCCATTTTAAAATTCCGATGAGTTGGCCTCTGATAATAGCTACAAATGAGCGTAAAGTATCTTACAAGGGAATCTGCCCTTCGCACGCCACTCAGATTTATTGGTAAGATGGCTCGGTAGATAGTCCGTCAGAAACTGAACACAGATCAAGCATGAAAATCGGTAGAATATGAACTGAACTATGAAAAAAAGCAAAATAGAAACAGTGAACGGTCCAACCTTAACAAGTGCAACATTGAGCAGTAAAGAACAGTTGTTGAGCGGTCATGTTGTTGGATTGCAAAGTGGACGATCCGTGTTCAAAACTCTGCCGCTCTAATTTTTTTCACAACATTATGAACTCTCCGTCCTGTCACTGAAATATTTGCTTTCTTCTGTAGTCATTGCAGTTGTCATACTGTACATTGGTTAAATACTGGGTGATCAAAAAGTCAGTATAAATTTGAAAACTTAATAAACCACGGAATAATGTAGATAGAGAGGTAAAAATTGACACACATGCTTGGAATGACATGGGGTTTTATTAGAACCTAAAAAACAAAGTTGAAAAAATGTCCGACAGATGGCGCTGGACAGCAAAACGTGAGACTGCGCATGACAATCACGTATAAAAGGAGCTGTAATGAGAGAAAGTCACGGTATGGGTTGGATTTACCACAACTACCGTTATCGGGCCTTTTTTCTACGAGGAAATGCGTGATTATGGTTTTGTAACTGCTACCATTACGGGTGAGAAGTACGCCGATATGTTACAGAATCGCATCATACCCAGCCTGGCTGATAAACACCTGCTGGAACGCACGATGTTTATGCAGGATGGCCCACATCCCACACTGCTAGTCGCGTGAAAGATCTCTTGCGCGCGTCGTTCGGTGATGATCGTGTGCTCAGCCGCCACTTTCGTCATGCTTGGCCTCCCAGGTCCCCAGACCTCAGTTCGTGCGATTATTGGCTTTGGGGTTACCTGAAGTCGCAAGTGTGTCGTTATCGACCGACATCTCTAGGGATGCTGAAAACATCCGACGTCAATGTCTCATCATAACTCCGGACATGCTTTACAGTGCTGTTTACAACATTATTCCTCGACTACAGCTATTGTTGAGGAATGATGGTGGGCATATTGAGCATTTCCTGTAAAGAGCATCATCTTTGCTTTGTCTTACTTTGTTATGCTAATTATTGCTATTCTGATCAGATGAAGCGCCATCTGTCGGACATTTTTTGAACTTTGTATTTTTTTGGTTCTAATAAAACCCCATGTCATTCCAAGCATGCGTGTCATTTTGTACCTCTCTATCTACATTGTTCCGTGATTTATTCAGTTTTCAAATTTATACTGACTTTTTGATCACCCGGTAATATGAGTCGTGTACTAAAAATAAATTACCGTAGCAAGTAAATGTAATGAGTAGTGAGAGCAGGCGAGATACCACGTAAACGTTTCACAGAAATGACAACAACAAAAAACGGATGTGAACTATGTTACCACAAAGAAATTCACGACTTAAAACTTCCAGAACGGAAAGAAACTTCAAAAATGTGAAAAACATATGTTTTGACAGAGCAGAGAAACATTGAGTGATTCTGAAGCTGTTGTGTTCACTTCTTGCAGCTTATGTGACGAACTATTACGTTTTCATCATTTCCTTGAGAGTGATCACTTTCCCAATAATAAGAACACCTAAATCGGCCAAGGAGGCACATCTCACTGACTCACCAGGCGTTCTAGTTAGTTGCGACGATAAGAGATTCCTATCATATGACACACGTTGCTGTGTCGTCCGAATGAGACACAGACAGGGTGAAAGAACTACTGGCGCAAAGATGCGAGCTGGTGCCAGTGCCATTGAAACTCGCCACTTGCGCGAGTTCTGCTAGCGCCACGGGCGGCACTGAGGACAAAGACATCGACTTCGCGGCGGACAGTTGCCCTCCGAGTGAAATCCACCAATGACCGGACAACAGATAGAAGACTACTCGGAGGTAGAAGAGCAACCCTCGCCCACTTGGCTATAGATCGTCGTCCAGGGCTGACATAGACAGGGAACGCCGTTTGTGAACTCTTAGAAGAGAACAGAGAGTGGTTGTAAATTTAATTTGCTATGTGCCGTCCAGTTTACCCACGATTATTTGTACTTACCCACTGAGGGCCTTTTTTTATGTTATATTACATCCAGTGTTGCAGACTTAATCATTCAACGAATCACAAAGATGTGTAAACCTTTTTAACTCATTTATATGACTTTGTTACTAATATGTTGGAGCGTTGTAGAGCCTCCGTACTCCTATCCTGTTACCTGACCCTGTGCCATATCTGTGTAATAGTGGCTGGGAGAAATTTTCTTAGCGGTGTACTGCACCAGAAGCCGTTTCACGAACTCACAAGCTCGGCCTACCTAAATAATAGTGTCAACTTGGCCTTCACTGAAACAGCGACGAGGCCTTACAAAACTGGTGACGAGGGTTTGCCAAACACTTACTGTCAGCAATGCCGTCTATGACACACCAGACGTGTTTTACGGTGGCGCATTCGGTTGACATCTCATCAAACGTTTGCGGTTATTCTAAAGCCACTTCCTTTCGGCTGCTAATAGAGTAGTTGTGCAGATTAGGCAGAATCAGCTTTCATTTTAGGTTCCTTCCTTAAAACTCAATGTCGGAAACGCACGTTACACCACTACATAGACACAAATTTAAATACAGCAAACAACGGACAAAATATAAAAAATGGCTACGAAGGAACTTTGAACACGGCTCGCCCGCTTTGAAGTCTAACAACGTGATCACTTAACCACGATGTCCTGCGTGTTCCAGATTTCTGTCTGTTGCACTTCTTGTGCGTAACAGTTTTAGAAATAAGGCTATGGGAACGTGGAACGTCTAGGCGAGATCAGGAGAAACATCTTACACCTTAATCTACACACTTTATTTAAAAACGACCCAAAGTTTTTCGATAAGAAACGACTTCAGTGTTTTAAGAAATATAAAAAAGCTTGAAGACTTTAAATAAAAAAAACACGTAGCAAAAACCACAGGCCTACTCAAGGGCTTGAGGAAGCTCTAAAACTGCCCGATTTTTAAAAGAAATGTTAACCACTTCAGAAAAAAATAAATGTAAGACACTCCCCAAAAATGTGCTTGAAATTTAACTTTGCAAATAAGTATAAAACTCTTTAAGATATTAAACTCCCAAAGTACAGAATGTTCAGCAAATCTTACATGTTTCTCTCAGTTAAACGAGCAGCTGGAATTAAAAAAAAATAGTATTAACCATTCAAGCCAGCAGCCTTGCCATAGTGTTAAACCGGTACCCGTCAGATCATCGAATTTAAGCATTGTTGGGCGAGGCTAGAACCTGGATGGGTGACCATCCGGTCTGCCGAGTGCTGTTGGCAAGCCGGACGCACTCAGCCCTTGTGAGGCGAAACTAAGGAGCTACTTGATTGAGAAGTAGCGCCTCCGATCTCGCAAACTGACATACGGCCGGGAAAGGGGTGTGCTGACCACATGCCCCTCGAAATCCGCATCCAGTGATGCCTGTGGGCTGAAGATGACACGACGGCCGGTCGGTACCGTTGGACTTTCATGGCCTGTTCGGGAGGAGTTTAGTTTAGTTTTTTTAATTAACTATTTAAGAAAAACAGCAATTTAAGAGTCAGCCCCAAAATATGCTTTAAACTCAACTTTGCAAATGCTTATCAATTTCTTTACTTAACTCTTGATTCGATGAGCCGTTTGCAGAACCGTCTTCTATCGGCTGTCACAGGGCAGGCGTCCTTACACCCCGTCAAGTAGACGTCGTCTTTCCAAAGCGTGGCCATAATGCTGGCAAAACTAAAATACACTAATGCGTATGTTCAAATGGTTCAAATAGCTCTGGGTACTATGGGACTTCACATCTGAGGTCATCAGTCCCATAGAATTTAGAACTACTTAAACCTAACCTAACGACATCACACACATCCATGCCAGAGGCAGGATTCGAACCTGCGACCGTAGCTGTCGCGCGGTTCCAGACTGAAGCGCCTAGAACCGCTCGGCCACCAACTGCCGGCCGTTACGGACACCCAGAAGAAATCAGAGAGTTGTCCCATAGACCCAAAGGTTAAACAACATATCCGCCCAACATTGGTCATCTCCGGAGGAGACAGCAAATTACATGGTTCAAAGGTAGGGTTTAGGGATATACATCCATTGCCTCGAGGGTATCAGGAAATATGTAGAATAGGACACTGGGTGGGCCTTTGACTTAAGTGAATAAGTATGAAACAACTGCCACCAAGGCAATACTATTCAGGCCCCTTCTTTCGGGAATTCACGTAAGCAAACAGCTAAACTGTAAGTCAGAGTTTTGTAAACACTATAGAAATTGGTGTTTGGGATCATAGCAATACGTTCTCTCCAACAAATAACAGAAGTTAAACGAGGTCACTAAGTAGTGGGAAAACGACCTGGGTGGACGATGATCCCCTGCAAGCGCACGCAAACACCTGTGGGCCTCTTGTTCTGGAAACCGATAGGGCCCACTGCTGTCCGTTGTGGCGATCGCGTCCTAACTCATACTGCCACTTTCGTCCGGCCAGAGCCGCCCCACGAGACTTCCTTGCATCGATAACTCCTTCTGCCGTACTGCCAATTGCGCCCTCTCACGACCAGTCACTCCGAAATCGAGGTACCACCGCGAGACTAACGCCTTTACCAGAGCAAGAACATCTCGAACAAACAGACAGACCCCAAGAATTCGAAGGAATCTGAGCTACACCGCTCACCCTTGATACAATATTTGCTACTCTCGAATGCCCTGGTGCCATATTTCCAACCCACCATATATTTATCAAATGCAGGTTAGCGGATTTGGCATTGTTAATATTAGAGGATGTTCCAATGCGCTTCCTGTCCAGGATGCCAATGCTGCCGCACTTCCGCCTCGGCGTCAACAGTCCCCACAGCACTTTGGAGAAGGCTCTCTGATGTCGATACACAGAGACGAAATGTCACGGCTGGTGAATATTTTCTAAATTTTTGCAAATCGTGAAATTGACGCGTGACGTGGGTGCCAGCCCGGTTTTCACTACAAATCCTAGAGGCGGTGTGCTAACACTGGGAGTGTACATCGTCTACTTGACGATGTAACATATGAATTAAAGTTTTTGTATTGATTCAGAGTCTACATTAGATGGTGGTTGTAGGTTCGTTACATAATGTGAACCAAATCAGACACTATGAATGGGGTTACTATTTGTTCTCTTGGGCATTTTGCATATATGATAAACATCACTAGACGTCACTATTGTGAAGCCCGTGACTGTGTAAGTACTATGGTGACACTATCTCTGCTGAAAGCAACAGTCACTTTTTACTTACTAATACAATGTATTAATCTCAATGTGTTTCGAAATTTTTCGCCTAGAGCATAATACACTACTAGCCATTAAAATTGCTACACCATGAAAAAATGCAGATGATAAACGGGTATTCATTGGACAAATATATTATACTAGAACTGACATGTGATAACATTTTCACGCAATTTGGGTGCGTAGATCCTGAGAAATCAGTACCCAGAACAACCACCTCTGACCGTAATAACGGCCTTGATACGCCTGGGCATTGAGTCGAACAGAGCTTGGATGGCGTGTACAGGTACAGCTGCCCATGCAGCTTCAACACGATACCACAGTTCATCAACAATAGTGACTGGCGTATTGTGACGAGGCAGTTGCTCGGCCACCATTGACCAGACGTTTTCAATTGGTGAGAGATCTGAAGAATTTGGTGCTGGCCAGGGCACCACTCGAACGTTTTCTGTATCCAGAAAGGCCCGTACAGGTCGTGCATTATCCCGTTGAAATGTAGGGTTTCGCAGGGATCGATTGAAGGGTAGAGCCACGGGTCGTAGCACATGTGAAATGTAACGTCCACAGTTCAAAGCGTTGTCAATGCGAACAAGAGGTGACCGAGACGTGTAACCCATGGCACTCCATACCATCACGCCGGGTGATAAGCCAGTATGGCGGTGACGAATACACGCTTCCAATGTGCGTTCACCGCGATGTCGCCAGACACGGATGCAACCATCATGATGCTGTAAATACAACCTGGATTCATCCGAAAAAATTACTTTTGCATTCGTGCACCCAGGTTCGTCGTTGAGTACACCATCGCAGGCGCTCCTGTCTGTGATGCAGCGTCAAGGGTAACCGCAGCCATGGTCTCCCAGCTGAAAGTCCATGCTGCTGCCAACGTCGTCGAACTGTTCGTGCAGATGGTTGTTGTCTTGCAAACGTCAACGTCTGTTGACTCAGGGATCGAGACGTGGATGCACGATCCGTTACAGCCATGCCGATAAGATGTCTGTCATCTCGACTGCTAGTGATACGAGGCCGTTGGGATCCAGTACGATTCCATATTCTGCTAACAGTCATTGGATCTCGACCAATGAGAGCAGCAATGTCGCAATGCGATAAACCGCAATCGCGATAGGCTACAATCCGACCTTTATCAAAGTCGGAAACGTGATGGTTCGCATTGCTCCTCCTTACACGAGGCATCACAACAACGTTTCACCAGGCAATGCCGGTCAACTGTTGTTTGTGTATGAGAAATCGGTTGGAAACTTTCCTCATGTCAGCACGTTGTAGGTGTCGCCACCGGCGCCAACCTTGTGTGAGTGCTCTGAAAACCTAATCATTTACATATCACAGCATCTTCTTCCTGTCGATTAAATTTCGCTTCTATAGCACGTCATCTTCGTGGTGTAGCAATTTTAATGGCCAGTAGTATAAGTTTTAAGAGTGCATCAGTGCTTAGTGGGTTTCTAAGAGCAAGACTGTGCATTCTAGCATTCGTCTTTGTCAGCTGCTTAAAAAGGAAAAGTATGTTAACATCATTAACTCATTAACACCGGCGGTATTCCGTTGTACTTCAACGTCTGCATTTGTTGCAGCTGGTTTTATTTATATTTGTAATTTGTTTACCTTACTATTGGGAGAATCAATGCCACCTGCAATGTCCTTCATTACGTTTATTTCATAAAACTGGCTAACTATATATAAAAACCGTTCATTTTCCTGTGCAACATTAACCTGGTTGCAACTGTGTTATAAGTATTATGATATAATTACGATGGTTTTACTTATAATTAAGGACTGTTTTTATCTTTCTGTCATTTTTGTAGTTCAGTTGGTGTACGTGCTGTTAAATATAAAGATCGAAGAAATCACACTCTTTTGCTGTCAAGTGTTTGAAGTGACGTTGATTGTGTACAACCTATCACCTTAGTACAGTGTATACAGGGATCCTTACACATCTACGAAGCGTTTCCGTACGTTGAAGAACACTGTTGCCCAATTCGAATAATTTCCATTTTTATAGCGTCCTTATGTTGGGAGCACACTAAAAATTGTGCGGAATTCTGGACAGACTATCTCCTATACGAGCTGATAACCTGACTGCTTAGATGGAAGGTAAGTGAGATATAGTCGAGAGAAGAAATCAACAGCTTTCCATACCATGAGTTTCGTTAACTGTGTTGTTGACACTATAGTGATCCACGTTTTCAATCTTCGTCATGGTGGTAAACATTACGGATATTGTCTCCACCGATGTGTGAGAGACCGGCTTCTTTCATTAATCCTTCTGTAGATTCCATACCGTCCTCCGTCTCTTCCTATCTTGACCCATGTTTTTACTGTTGGCGCGTCTGCTAATGACATTACACTTGATCATCATCGTTATCACACCTCTGAAAGCTTTCGTAGGTAAGGCATGAGTAGAGTTCATCCGGCCCAGCGCAATAGAAAAGTTCCAGAGACGGGCGTCAATGTGATCCACTTCCATAGCAAACAGCTTTGGTGAATAGGTACATAATCACTTCTATTTGAAAAATATGTGAACCATTTTAGAGAAATAATAGAAGCAGTTCACTACAACTAAAGAAGCGAGACTAAGATCTAGCATGTAATCCAAACTCTATACATCCGACAGACATTTCAATCGAATTTGATATTATTTTTAACATTTTTATTTATCCTGATGAGCCAAAAACATTATGATCCCCTGCTTAATACGTATTTGGTCTTTCTCTGGAACAAAATACATTAGTGACCCTGCGAATCAGAGAAGCGACAGATTGTTAGTAGGTTTGTGGAGGCAAGCAGCGCTAGATGTCTACGCACAGGTCATGTAATTGGCATAAATAAAGCGCCGCTGATTTACGTACGCGGTAATGTCGCCAGATGGGTTCCATATAATTTACATCAGGCGAAAAAAATGGTTCAAATGGCTCTGAGCACTATGGGACTTAACAGCTGTGGTCATCAGTCCCCTAGAACTTAGAACTACTTAAACCGAACTAACCTAAGGACATCACATACATCCATGCCCGAGGCAGGATTCGAACCTGCGACCGTAGCAGTCGCGCGGTTCCGGACTGCGCGCCTAGAACCGCGAGACCACCAAGGCCGGCACATCAGGCGAATTTTGTCGCAGAGGCATCAACTTGAGTTCACTATAATGCTCCTTAAACCACTGTAGTAAGGGTCTGACTCCGAGACATTGAAAATTATTACGCTGAAAGATGTCATCGACGTTGCAGAAGACATCAAGCATGAAGAGATGCAGATGGTTCACAGCTGTCAGTGTATCTTCGATTACTAGCGTAGGTACCATGCAAGGGCAGCAGAATGTTTCCCATCGTATAATACTGCTCTCACTAGCCTGCGTCGGTGGCAGGCTGCACGTTTCGTGCCACCTTTCATCTCCACGGCGTTTCTGGTGACGATCATCGACCTAGTGTAGCAAAAATGCGATTTACTCGAAGAGCTGATACGTTTCCACCGATCGACGGTCAAATCCCGATGGTGCACTGCTCATCGCAATCGTCACTGACGATGTCGTTAGGTCAACATGTGAACACGTAGGGATGGTTTGCTGCGGAGCTCCATGTTTGACAGTGTACGATGACACTTTTGCGTGCACCAACACTGTGCTCTTTCGGCAGGGATGCCACAGATCACCATATATCTTACTTTACAGGACAGAGAAGCCTCCGAATCCCACGTTCTGTGGAGAATCGTGATTGTCCAACAATGTAGCGCCTATCACTAATTTCACCGTTCCCCTGCCTCTTCCCGTAACGCTTATGATAGTAGTAAATGAACATTCGAGCAGCTTCGCCGTTTTCGAGATATTCGTTTACAGGCTCTGCGTTATAATAATCTAACCCTTGTCAAAGTCACTTATCTCAATAGATTTTCCCATCTGCCGCCAATATCTTCGATGCTTTGATCCCCCGTCCGTGTCTGCTACGCTAACATACTTTCGTTACAGCTTCAAGTGCCCGCAACGCCATCAGGCGGCATCCAACATCGCGGTGGGCAGGAGTCCTAATGTTTTGGATGATCAGTGTGTACTGTGTAGTGTTATATGCTGACGGGGAACTAGCGGTAAGTCAGATGATTACTAACTGTTATCTACAGCATGTAAGCAATACCATGTTGTACCAAGTACACCATGGTTGCAGCGTCACTTTTAAATGACGAGTGAACTGAGCTTCATTAAGCCGACTGCGAGTACCTGCTGACACCAACCACAGTTGAGGTGCAACTGGAAAACATTCATGAGACACTATTATACATACAAAATTATATAGCATACATACACTCCTGGAAATTGAAATAAGAACACCGTGAATTCATTGTCCCAGGAAGGGGAAACTTTATTGAGACATTCCTGGGGTCAGATACATCACATGATCACACTGACAGAACCACAGGCACATAGACACAGGCAACAGAGCATGCACAATGTCGGCACTAGTACAGTGTATATCCACCTTTCGCAGCAATGCAGGCTGCTATTCTCCCATGGAGACGATCGTAGAGATGCTGGATGTAGTCCTGTGGAACGGCTTGCCATGCCATTTCCACCTGGCGCCTCAGTTGGACCAGCGTTCGTGCTGGACGTGCAGACCGCGTGAGACGGCGCTTCATCCAGTCCCAAACATGCTCAATGGGGGACAGATCTGGAGATCTTGCTGGCCAGGGTAGTTGACTTACACCTTCTAGAGCACGTTGGGTGGCACGGGATACATGCGGACGTGCATTGTCCTGTTGGAACAGCAAGTTCCCTTGCCGGTCTAGGAATGGTAGAACGATGGGTTCGATGACGGTTTGGATGTACCGTGCACTATTCAGTGTCCCCTCGACGATCACCAGTGGTGTACGGCCAGTGTCGGAGATCGCTCCCCACACCATGATGCCGGGTGTTGGCCCTGTGTGCCTCGGTCGTATGCAGTCCTGATTGTGGCGCTCACCTGCACGGCGCCAAACACGCATACGACCATCATTGGCACCAAGGCAGAAGCGACTCTCATCGCTGAAGACGACACGTCTCCATTCGTCCCTCCATTCACGCCTGTCGCGACACCACTGGAGGCGGGCTGCACGATGTTGGGGCGTGAGCGGAAGACGGCCTAACGGTGTGCGGGACCGTAGCCCAGCTTCATGGAGACGGTTGCGAATGGTCCTCGCCGATACCCCAGGAGCAACAGTGTCCCTAATTTGCTGGGAAGTGGCGGTGCGGTCCCCTACGGCACTGCGTAGGATCCTACGGTCTTGGCGTGCATCCGTGCGTCGCTGCGGTCCGGTCCCAGGTCGACGGCCACGTGCACCTTCCGCCGACCACTGGCGACAACATCGATGTACTGTGGAGACCTCACGCCCCACGTGTTGAGCAATTCGGCGGTACGTCCACCCGGCCTCCCGCATGCCCACTATACGCCCTCGCTCAAAGTCCGTCAACTGCACATACGGTTCACGTCCACGCTGTCGCGGCATGCTACCAGTGTTAAAGACTGCGATGGGGCTCCGTATGCTACGGCAAACTGGCTGACACTGACGGCGGCGGTGCACAAATGCTGCGCAGCTAGCGCCACTCGATGGCCAACACCGCGGTTCCTGGTGTGACCGCTGTGCCGTGCGTGTGATCATTGCTTGTACAGCCCTCTCGCAGTGTCCGGAGCAAGTATGGTGGGTCTGACACACCGGTGTCAATGTGTTCTTTTTTCCATTTCCAGGAGTGTATAAAGGTAACTGAGCAGCATGGCAATAATCGTATATGGCTTTTGATATGCAGGTATTACGACCACGATGCACACAGACGCTGAACTTTTGCAAAGAAGAGCAGCAGTAAAAATGAAATGATCGTGTGGCATTGATGACCGGGAGGCCTCATCCGGGGAAGTTCGGCTGCCGGGTTGTAAGTCTTATTTCAGGTGACGACTCATTGGGCGACTTGCATGCAGTGCTGGTGAGAACAACACAACACCCACACCACGAGCGGGGAAAATCTCCAACCTGCCTGAGAATCGAACACAGGACCGGTGCATGGGAGGCAACCATATTACCATTTCTTTGTTGTTGTTGTGGTCTTCAGTCCTATCCTGTGCAAGCTTCTTCATCTCCCAGTACCTACTGCAACCTACATCCTTAATCTGCTTAGTGTATTCATCTCTTGGTCTCCCTCTACGATTTTATCCCTCCACGCTGCCCTCCAATACTAAACTGGTGATCCCTTGATGCCTCAGAACATGTCCTATCAACCGATCCCTTCTTCTAGTCAAGTTGTGCCACAAGCTCCTCTTCTCCCCAGTTCTATTCAATACTTCCTCATTAGTTATGTGATCTACCCATCTAATCTTCAACATTCCTCTGTAGCACCACATTTCGAAAGCTTCTATTCTCTTCTTGTCCAAACTATTTATCGTCCATGTTTCACTTCCATACATGGCTACACTCCATGCAAATACTTTCAGAAATGACTTCCTGACACTTAAATCTATACTCGATGTTAACAAATTTCTCTTCTTCCGAAACGCTTTCCTTGCCATTGCCAGTCTACATTTGATATCCTCTCTACTTCGACCATCATCAGTTATTTTGCTCCCCAAATAGCAAAACTCCTTTACTACTTTAAGTGTCTCATTTCCTAATCTAATTCCCTCAGCATCAACCGACTTATTTCGGCTACATTCCATTATCCTCGTTTCGCTTTTGTTGATGTTCATCTTATATCCTCCTTTCAAGACACTATCCATTCCGTTCAACTGATCTTCCAAGTCCTTTGCTGTCTGACTGAATTACAATGTCATCGGCAATCCTCGAAGTTTTTATTACTTCTCTATGGTAATACCTACTCCGAATTTTTCTTTTGTTTCCTTCACTGCTTGCTCAATATAGAGACTGAATAACATTGGGGAGAGGCTACAACCCCAGTCTCACTCCCTTCCCAACCACTGCTTCCCTTTGATGTCCCTCGACTCTTATAACTGCCATCTGGTTTCTGTACAAATTGTAAATAGCTTTTCGCTCCCTGTATTTTACCCCTGCCACCTTCAGAATTTGAAAGAGAGTATTCCAGTCAACATTGTCAAAAGCTTTCTCTAAGTCTACAAATGCTAGAAATAAAGGCTTACCTTTCCTTAATCCTGCTTCTAAGATAAGTCGTAGGGTCAATACTGCCTCACGTGTTCCGTTATTTCTACGGAATCCAAACTGATCATCCCCGAGTTCGGCTTCTACTACTTTTTCCATTCGTCTGTAAAGAATTCGCGTTAGTATTTTGCACCCGTGACTTATTAAACTGCTAGTTCGGTAGTTTTCACATCTGTCAACACCTGCTTTCTTTGGGATTGGAATTATTATATTCTTCTTAAAGTCTGAGGGTATTTCGCCTATCTCATTCATCTTGCTCACCAGATCGTAGAGTTTTGTCAGGACTGGCTCTCCCAAGGCTGTCAGTAGTTCTAATGGAATGTTGTCTACTCCCGGAGCATTGTTTCGACTCAGATCTTTCAGTGCTCTGTCAAACTCTTCACGCAGTATCGTATCTCCCATTTCATCTTCATCTACATCCACTTCCATTCCCATAATATTGTCCTCAAGTACATCGCCCTTGTATAGACCCTCTATATACTCCTTCCACCTTTCTGCTTTCCCTTCTTTGCTTAGAACTGGGTTTCCATCTGAGCTCTTGATATTCATACAAGTGGTTCTCTTTTCTCCAAAGGTCTCTTTAATTTTCCTGTAGGCAGTATCTATCTTACCCCTAGTGAGCTAAGCCTCTACATCCTTACATTTGTCCTCTAGCCATCCCTGCTTAGCCATTTTGCGCGTCCTGTCGATCTCATTTTTGAGACGTTTGTATTCCTTTCTGCCTGCTTCATTTACTGCATTTTTATATTTTCCCCTTTTATCAATTAAATTCAATACTTCTTCTGTTACCCAAGGGTTTCTACTAGCCCTCGTCTTTTTACCTACTTGATCCTCTGCTGCCTTCACTACGTCATCCCTCAAAGCTAACCATTCTTCTTCTACTGTATTTCTTTCCCCCATTCTTGTCAATTGTTCCCTTATGCTCCCCCTGGAACACTGTACAACCTCTGGTTTAGTTAGTTTATCCAGGTCCCATCTCGTTAAATTCCCACCTTTTTGCAGTTTCTTCAGTTTTAATCTACAGTTCATAACCAATAGATTGTGGTCAGAGTCCACATCTGTCCTTGGAAATTTCTTACAATTTAAAACCTGGTTCCTACATCTCTGTCTTACCATTATATAATATATCTGAAACCTGCCAGTATCTCAAGGCTTCTTCCATGTACACTATCTTCTTTTATGATGCTTGAACCAAGTGTTAGCTATGATTAAGTTATGCTCTGTGCAAAATTCTACCAGGTGACTTCCTCTTCCGTTTCTTATTCCCAATCCTTATTCACTTGCTACATTTCCTTCTCTCCCTTTTCCTACTGACGAATTCCAGTCACCCATAATTATTAAATTTTCATCTCCCTTCACTATCTGAATAATTTCTTTTATTTCATCATACATTTCTTCAATTTCTTCGTCATCTGCAGAGCTAGTAGGCATATAAACTTGTACTACTGTGGTAGGCATGGGCGTCGTATCTATCTTGGCCACAATAATGCGTTCACTATGCTGTTTGTAGTAGCTTACGCGCATTCCTATTTTCCTATTCATTATTAAACCTACTCCTGCATTACCCCTATTTGGTTTTGTGTTTATAACCCTGTAGTCACCTGACCAGAAGTCTTGTTCCTCCTCCCACCGAACTTCACTAATTCCCACTATATCTAACTTTAACCTATCCATTTCCCTTTTTAAATTTTCTAACCTACCTGCCCGATTAAGGGATCTGACATTCCACGCTCCGATCCGTAGGACGCCAGTTTTCTTTCTCCTGATAACGACATCCTCTTGAGTAGTCCCCGCCCGGAGATCCGAATGGGGGACTTTTTTATCTCCGGAATGTTTTACCCAAGAGGACGCCATCATCATTTAACCATACAGTAAAGCTGCATGCCCTCGGGAAAAATTACGGCCGTAGTTTCCCCTTGCTTTCAGCCGTTCGCAGTACCAGCACAGCAAGGCCGTTTTGGTTAGGGTTACAAGGCCAGATCAGTCAATCATCCAGACTGTTGCCCCTGCAACTACTGAAAAGGCTGCTGACCCTCTTCAGGAACCACACGTTTCTCTGGCCTCTCAACAGATACCCCTCCGTTGTGGTTGCACCTACGGTACGGCTATCAAGGTCCATGGATCATGAGGGGGGGGGTCCATGGTTCATGGTTCATTTCTTTATAAATCTCATTTTGTTCGTTATTGGTCGCTGTATTTGTTCGAGGCGAACGTCCCAAGACGCTTCTTCAGTCTGATCGTTGATCCATTCACTTAGTTTTATTTTATATTATACAGGGGAAGTGTCCCCCTGACCGAACACGCTGAGCTACCGTGCCGGCATAGGCACATAATCAGGCGGATAAGAACAGCAGTGCAACATAGTAAACCTAACATGGAGTACTGCTGAAATTCTTAGTACTTACCTTTAGCAATAATAGCATAAGTAGGGATTGCATAATTAATTCAGATCATACTAGGGCTACAACTTTGCTTCCGCCGTTTTTTCTGAAAGTTTGAGGTTTTGTTGTGAGCATATAACAAAAAATTTACGAATCCCTCGGCGGAAGAACTGGGCGTCTTTCGAGAAGATCCATTAATCGATCCAATTTTGCAGTTGTTCATGACAGGAAGCGCTGGGAAGCTAGGTCGTTTGCCATTGAAGTAAAAAGTTATTAGTCAATGTCTGGAGAATATGGCGGTTGGGGCAGGACTTACCATTTCAACGTTTCCAGGTATGTTTTGGGGGGTTTTGCGACATGGGGTCGAGCAGTGCCGTACTGCAAAATCACCTTTCCATGTATATCGTTGTACTGTGGCCGTTTTTGTTTCAGTGCTCGGCTCAAACACATCAATTACTTTCGATAACAATCTCCTGTGATTGTTCTCGTCGGTTGCAGTAGCATCGAAAGCTTTCTCTCTTTCACGACCATGCCGATCTTCAACGTCAAAATCACCGTTTTTGAAACATGGAAACCATTTTCTGCAAAGCTCTGTCATTATCAAGCGTCTCATCATAGGTCTTACCCGGATTTTTATGAGCCTAAGCCGCAGATTTCTTCATATCAAAGAAAATTAAAACCTCCCGCAGATGACAAGAATTGGGCTCATAAGTTGACAAATTAAGACGAGAATGACTTTAAGATGCAATCAAAAATCGACTAATATTCTGATGGCGTTATGTTCTCAAATGCCTAAGCTTACTGTATGACACTTACGACTTACGATTTGCACCACTACTTTCCGCTAATGCCGTCTACTACAAAACGTCGGAAGCAAAGTTGTAGACCTAATAGAACCGAAGTAGCGAGGTCAATTACAATGATGACTTCGCTCCATTAGATACAATTCGTAGTAATACATTTGGGCACGTAGATAGTAATCGTATAGGTAGTAATCGTACAATAAGCACACATTTTATGACATAGATTATAAGTGGATTATACATCACTTTCATTAACATTAATTTCTGTTTATTTGTTACTCAAATACACGTAGTACTAGGTACGAAAATGATAAGCACACTAAGCACTAAGGTGTTTACTGTGAATATTCGGCAGATCTTACATGGCAATAAATGAACATTTGTAAATCTGTACTTTTTCCATCGGCAGCGCGACAAGCTACTGGAAGGGGTAGAGCAGCTTCTGCAGAAAGGAGCGCAGAGATCCAGGGGTGGAGGCACTTTTACAACAGGCGTTATTCGACGGTAGTTCTGAAGGGTCTTTTGGAGTCAGCTTTCGGTATCAGATATGCCGTGGTACGCTCTTGTAGTCGGAGGGTTATAAAGTGTTGTTTACAGGTGATAACAACTCACAGGACTAAGAATCATTATTGTTAGTAATTAACTGACGTAGTGTATTCAGTGAGATTTGCCATTGGCTTCCAGTTGTGCTGCAACTAGGGTGTGTCTGGCATAAGAATTATCGCAAGTTTAAACTTCCATGTGGACTACACCATACATGGTTTCTCAAGTCAACCTCCTCACATACAGTTTTCACTGGAACATCTGGACACTGCAGCTCAACATCGCAGGTTTCTCGTGAGACGGGAGGTACAGTCTCCTTCCTAGACGATGTATAAGAGCGGTACTGTACATATTAGGAGTGTACCTGAGACAAGCAATAGTAACAAATTTATTTCACCACTGGGAGCTGATGTGCTACATAGAACGTTATCACTACTGAAATTATGGAGCTTGCTATTAACTCGCAGGTACAGTACATTGCGTACTGAGATGTGGTATTTAATGGTATTAATAAAAACTTGGAAGGGAGTACCCACAAATGTAACATTCTTTTCACACAACCTGTTTATTTAACAATACATAACCATAATTTGTTTTCTTTACAAATTAACAAATTTGTGAAATGAATAGGCTTTTACAAGAGAAATCAAAACAAGAACAACATGACAATAATTACAAGGCCCCGAACCTGGAGCCCGCCCGTTATCGGGCCTTCTGCAACACATGAAAACATGTAAGTAATGATGACGACAAAAGTGTTTCAATTACTCAAACAGATGACGTATTTTTTTCCATGTGGAAACTGCATGTCGAAAGGTTCGGGATTAAGATGCGCACCTATGCTTAAAGGTTAAACAAATTAGGAAACCATTATGACAATGTTAAAGCTTACTTCAAAGCGAGCAACCTTTTCATTTCAATTAGCAGGCGAGGTGCGACTGGATCCCAACCCGTCCCTTTTGACAATCTTATACTGACTAAAGGCCTGGTGACAGTTGGCTGTTAATACGTCAGATGTTAAACTGCATCTCAGTTGTGAAGGCCACTCTGAAGGAGCCTTTTAAAACATTACGTATAAGCACGTATTACAAGAGTACTCACTCTGCCTAACTGCAAGATCTGGTTAAAAATACACCAATAACGACCCGGTATTTCAAAGACTGGAACGCACAGCTTTGTACAACAGGTAGTTCAGTATATCTCAAATATAATTACAATCAGGGAACTGGACTGGTTAACACCTAAATCTAACTACGAGACCCCTGTTTGTTTAGCGGCAACCTGTGCCTTGGTACAATTGTTCCGACTGTATTTCAGACCAGGAGCTCATTCGTTAAAGTATTAATGATCGGGTATAAACCAGAAAGGAAGGGTAATTAAAGCTTGGTTGACCTTGTACATTACATTGTTGGTTAGGTATGCTAACCAGCTGGCTTTCATGCTGTTGCGGTGAAAAACGTCTATTGTTACCAAAATGCGTTCGATGTTGCTGATAATTTTACACATACTGATGATTAAATTTTTGTCTGTTATTAAAGTTCTCGTAGTTGTCATTTCTGGAGCGTCTAATGAAAAATTGTCACTTTCGGTAAAACTTGTCTTATCGGGTTTTCTTTACTCATTCTTAATCCTAGATAGAGCGATAGTTAAAGAGCTGTTCTGATAGATATAAAGGATAGTAGAAGAGAAGGCAGCAGTGCAGAAAACTAAAGATGAAATAGCACTACTACGGCTCGGGGCCCTGTGCACGCTACGGCACATATTCATTAAAGCGTAATGAATCCCCTGAGGTCTATTACACGCTACAAATAAATTTTAGCTTTTGCATTACAGGCAATGGTGGTAAAAATTCAGAAGCAAATTGCTGTATCCATGCTAATTCTAGCTTCTGCATTACAGGCAATGCTGTTGAAAGTACAAAAATAAATCGACGTATCCAGTCCAAAGCGTGTACCTGTGCTCTGTCATTTTTAAATACTTTAGATTTTCTTACGGATAAAAATTGCTCGTAATCGTTATCGTCTCTGAATGTGTGAACAGGTTCACGATTGCATAAGAATCTGTTTGTCTGTGTCTTATCGGATTTTAAGTCGCGCAGTCTCTGTAAATTACTTAAGTTATACTGGCTGTGTGAGTGTGAGAAATGGTCGGAATATGCCATATGCTTATGTAAGACGTATGCTTTGCCGGCGATGGGCGAGGCATGACAGAATCTCTGACCAGAGAGTAGTTTATCGTTAGTTGTTGCTTGTTGCTAGTCTGCGCTTGACTGCGCGAGTCGACAGTAGTCTGGTGTAGTCTGCGTGAGTCGGCGGGAGTCGGCATGTGTCGGCTGTGTGCTCTGCTCGCGACTCTGGTCAGGATTCTGGAGGATGAGTATTGTTGTAGAAGGTAAAGAAGCAGCCTTGCGCATATTTAATAATGTATCTTAATTGTCATTTAATTTGTTCCAAAAAATGCCCCAATAATAAACATTGGCACTCATTGGCCAGTTACAAACCATCAGAAGTCATAATTCAAAATGAGTGAATTATTGGCATAGCATTTATACTTAATTCATCTAATTATAGTAATCATTGGCATCATAGGTCATCTCATTACAGTAACCAGTGGCATTCATTGGCCAGTTACAAAGCATTCAGAAGTGATCATTCAAAGCAAGATTTAATTATTGGCATAGAATTTATAGAGTATAACAAAAATATTATTTACGGAAATTATGCGCATAGTATTTATGCATTATTACAAAGCATCATTCAGTATTACTCACAATTCATCATTCAAATGACATACTATTCAGAGCTGATCAGTATTACTCAGAACTCTCTTAAACTGGCAGCATTATTTGGGACTGGTAATACATATTTTTTAAAGAGTTACTTTATAGTATAAATATTATTATTGGGGCATTTTTTTGGAAAAAATTAAATTACAATTAACATACATTATTAAATATGCGCAGGGCTGCTTTATTACCTTCTACAACAATACTCATCCTCCAGAGTCCTGACCAGAGTACTGAGCGGAGCACACATCCGACACATGCCGAGTCCCGCTGACTCACGCAGAGTACACCAGACTACTACTGTCGACTCGTGCAGACTACACCAGACTACTCCATACTACAGCTGCCTCGCGCAGACAAGCGCAGACTGGCGACAAGCAACAACTAACGATAAACTACACTCTGGTCAGAGATTCTGTCATGCCTCGCCCATCGCCGGCAAAGCATACGTCTTACATTCTTCATGAAAATCAATCTTACGTTTAATTTCAGAGCTGTCTACTTGACAGTTTCATGCTGTGATTTAAGGTAACAGACACATTTACATATATATTTGAGACGCGAAATTTCATAGGAGGCAGGCGACCACCGTTGTATTATGATGCAAAACAGTATTGGTGCTGAGTAGGCCGCTTCAATAAGTCATACAGCCAGCGAAAAATGACTTTATTACACAAATTACGCACTTGAAGGCGTTCTGGATCTATTTCTAGCATTAGACATCCAAGGACACAGAGGATCACAGGATACGAGGATTCTTGGATATCTGATGATGTAAATAAATCCGAAATGCTTCAAGTGAGCAATCTGAATAACGAAGTCAGTTTTCACCTGCTGTAAGGCTACCCTGAAGTAATCTCTTCAGCACCAATACAGGGAACAAAATTTTAAATTATTTAGCAATGTTACTATGTTATTCTCTATTAGTGTCCCATTTCACTGCCCTTATTCCGGATTATTTAATATTTAGTGATTGTTATTCAAAACTTACATGTCCGAATAACTACACACCATACTTCACAGGCTATACCTATATGCGTAGTAAGCACATATTACTCTTGCGACCTCGATAGTTGGGGTCATGTTGTGTGAAGGAGGGTATTGAACAAGTTGGGGCTCAGTAGTGCCCCAGTTTAAGCCCAGAGGTGTCACTGACAAATTGGTATCTGCAGTAAAATTTATTTCAAACCCTGAGATTACAGAGTTACAAAGTGTCTTCAGTGTGGCAGTCAGCAGCCGGGCACAAGCACGTGCAGCGAAGAAATGCTGCTGCCTCGTAAGCGAGATGTGATATCGCTCCACAGGTCGGTGAGCCCTGGCCATATGTTGTGCTGAGAGGATAATGAAGAGAAGGTGTTGCCAGCCCACATGTTCTGCGCTGAAGTGTGGCTCCCACCTCGAAACTCTTGAAGACCTCCCGTGGTGTACTGTGGTGACAGCAGCTGACTGTGGTCCACGATGGTGGCTGTCGTGAAGAGCAGGCCCTGTCGTCCGCTGTGGATCGACGAAGGCTGCAACAAGTGTTCACGACTCGGCCAGGGGACTGTGCGAACGTGCCATGCCTGGTCGGTGTGTAGATGACAAATTACAGGTCATCAAAGATGACCCTTAGTGGAGGAAAGCTACCAGCACATCATTCTTCCCAACCGCGATATCCCAGTAGACGGTTGGGGCACACCCTGGATGTGGTATGCATCAGGTTGACTACATTTCGGTGTCGAAGTCAGCAAGCAGACATACCACCAACGAACAGCTCTCCGTGCATTCGCTGAAGCTCAACAGACTGTCATCTTCTCGTACTGGCAACATAGATGGCATTACAGCGTGACTGAAAGTCTCTCTTAGCGGCAAAGTCCCGTCACTCAAGGATCCGAGCCTGCTCCTATGGCGCAGTAGCTCTGGGTGTGAGAACACACTTTCCCTCATTTATCAGTCCCGTTAGCGCTCCGTGCCTCGCTGTGGTAATTTATTATTTGATCTGGTTCGCCAAGTTCTGGTCCTTCCCTACATCTGACTTTCCAGTGACGCCCTGAGGCTGCAGTTGCGACGTGTTACGGACATTACACTGACGTTTGCGTTTCTACTTTCGACGCTTAGACATTGTGTGGCAGTGCTTGCTTCGTGCTCTGACGACTGTTACAACTGCGATATGTCGTGTTGACACTCCGATTAGCACACCGACCCATATTTACACTTCTCTGTTCTGAGTTCGCGTGGTAAAATACTAAAAAATTTTAATGTGTAAAATGAAATTATTCTGCCACGCAACGCTCCTCCATAATTTCAAAAGTTTCGTCCCGAATTTTGACTATAACTATCCTCCGTAACAATCTCAAATATTTACGTAATAGTTGTGCATTACCGCCACAGCATCAAATTTTCCACACGTGAGAGCCAGCTCACATAGATTTTCTCTTTGTTTCGTAACTCCGTGCTGTTATTCGTAATTCCGTGCTGAACCGTTTCACAGTTTTATTAGATTATCCGTATTTTCGTCTGTAAAAGTTATTCTAATTTTACATTTTCCTCAGTGTACCTTTGTCAGGCTATGCTCGCTAATCATTCGGCAGACATATGACGCGTCGGTAGGTAAGGAGAATAGACTCTTCTACGTCAGAGGCGAAAGTAAAATACGCAAATACGGTGAGACTGGTGGTCGTAATGCTTATGGTTATCAGATTTCGGCGTCGGTTCCCTTGATACTCTTGTACGTGTTAAAACTTCTGCCTCATGAAAATTCTGGCTCGCTGAACAGCTATTAGTGTATCTCAAGAAGTGCGTTGCCCAGCCCCACTGATGAGTTTTATTATTTGCGTAGTTCGGCTCTGTCTTAATGTTGACTAAATTCGTCGAGTGAAAGAGGGGACTGCGCAGCTGATGAAGAAAATGTCGCCTATGGCGACCATTCACCAGTAACTGACGCTGTCTGACTGCTTCTCGTAATAACTCTTATTCAGAACTCCTTTTTTACAATAGTTACAGCGATTTATTTCTGATACCTATGTACAGTCGGCTCTTGTGGTACCGCCTACTGCGTTACCGGCCATTAAATTGCTTCTTCCTACTTTCGCTGTCACACACAAAGTTCCCATTATACATTCTTCGTTTTTTTTCCCTCCGAAGTCCAACAACCGCCTCGGAGTATCCCGCCGCCGCGACTCTGGACCTCCATGGAGCGCCGTCATCAGCCTCTCTGTGTTTGCTCCACGGCGGCCGCTACTTGCCGCGTCAACGAAAGTCCGCGCCGGTTCCTGGGTCGGTGTTTGAATTATCTGCACATATAAAAAACAAATACTTCCGCAGTATTTATGCACATAACTAACAAATCCTAACCCGCAACTCAATTTTATCATTTAATTAGAATTTGTGCTAGGACAGGGGTGATAGATGGCTCATGCAACAGACCACTTGTCGTCTGTTACACCACAGAGGGTATGAGATCTCGATTCAGGTTGTTTTTAACGTTCGTTAGATTTAGCGTTGGAGTACTTAAAAAGATTTCTCTGGGCAATACAATACTCAGTACGTTTGGTCCTTGCTTGTAGCTGGGAGCCTGAAGTTCATCACGGCTATGTCACATGTTGTGCCGGACACCAAAACACCACAATTAAGTAACTCTAACTTATCCACAACCAGAGGTTTGCCATTCTCGTAGCAATTCATGAGAACTGTTCTCCCTGTTATGTCCTAATATGTCGGCAATAAATCGTTAGTTGTTTGTAACGAGCTATGCCATACAGTCTAGGCAGCTGTTTTAGCGCTTAAGTACGCTACTTATCCTTTTGAACACGCCGGTAATTGTACTGTTCTGCTGGGCCGTCAGCACTGAATGTTAATTTCCTTGTAACTACTCATATTTACGCCCTGCAATCCTTTAGCTGTTATAAAATTTATGTACTGTTCTTTTTATCTTGAACAGGCAGAGAATTATACTGTTTTATTGTGCGAATCAGTCAGCCCTAAGTGTGTAATTCCTTGTAACTATTCATGCCATTCAGTTCATGTTGCTTTTCTAGCCTTTTATGTGCACTATTTTTAATTTGGAAGAAGCAGAGAAATGTATTGCTCAGGTTATTTATTTAGCACTTTTAATCTGTAGCCAGGCTTATTCTTTATTCCGATTTTTGTCATTTTCTGCGTGCTATACTTGCATTGTACACCAACAATTACACCTGTCTGGCTATGTAGCGTCATACTCGCATGTGCAGAGTCATCGGGCATGGAACACTTGTACCCTCTCAATAGCCACTATGAAAATGCTGTATATTATACTAAGCAAATATTGTACATTTCGTTGTATTGTCACGATTTAATGCTGTTTGTAAATCATATGTACTTTCATACACTTTCACAGTACAGCTCCTTGCAAGGTCATCTGGTGTACAAAATTTGAATCCTCGTACAATGGTGAGTAATCTTTTGTCAATTTGCTAGTGTCTGTAACCCCTACAGAATGTAACTATAATCCCCACTGCTTACTTGTAGTTCCAAGGTACGTGTCTTCTTATGATTGTAATCTTTTAGTTGTATGTCTATGCCGGTGTTGTAACTCATTTTCATTTCATATGTAATTATGTGTTTTATTTTATTTCAAGATATATCTTATGTCAAACGCAGACACGCGTACATTGGATTAATAAAGTAATTTTTCATGGAGGCATGTTACGTCTTTTTCTTTTACTTATGAAGCACCTACAGCGGCCTGTAATAGATGTTTCTTTATATAAACATAATAAACGTGTTATGTTGTAGTTACAAATATGTTTCTGTGTTACGTTTTCTCATGTTTGTCATGTTTCAGATTGGAAACGACTTTTGTAGCACAAGTTTCGTGAGATTTAATTATCGTTTGCTGTTACTTGCGATTTCTAATGCCGCTAGTCCATGTATGTACTCCTGAGGATGTATTCATTCGGTCTGCATACTTCAGCTGGCCAATTTCCAGTTTTTTTCACCTACTTTTATTACAACACATTTGCACAGCTTATAGAGCGATCAACATGTCTGTTTTTACAGTGTCTAAAGTTGCCAACTGTCGCTGTGTGTCTATTTTTCATCTTTTGTTAGTGTTGCGTGTGCGTGGTTTAGTATTTTACATTGGTTTTGTGTGTGTGTTTGTGTGTATTTTGTTACGTGTGAATATGTCGTTCCTTGTGAGAGTGTTTTTTGTGTATGTTTTGCTCTTTATGTGTGTGTGTGTGTGTGTGTGTGTGTGTGTGTGTGTGTGAGGGAGTGGAGAGAGTGTGAGAGAGAGACAGAGAGAGAGAGAGAGAGAGAGAGAGAGAGAGGGAGACATGTCGATCGCTCAAGAATGTGCTGTAGTAAATGTTGGTGAAGAAACGTCGGAAATCGGCCAGCTGGAGTATGTGGACCGAATGAACACATATCCAGACTACACACAGGAAATACCAACATTGGAAATGGAATCGATAACTTAACAACACGAAAGTTTTGCTGCAAAAGTTGTTTCTAAACTGAAAAACAAGAGCAAAACATGAGAAAACGTAACACAATAACATACATGTAACTACTACGTAATATATTTATTATATATATAAAACAAAGAAGTATTACAGGCCACTGTGCATGCTTCGGAAATAAGAGAAGCGATACGCGCTTCGCAAAAAAGCAGACTGCCTTTCATTTTGTTGCAGGGATGGAACATAGTTCCATACATATTGAACCAACTAAGGAATGATAGGAAACGGAAAAAAATAATCTAACTCATTTTTCATTGTCAACGACTTTTCCCTGAGTGAGGTTTCAGCATTTTCCTTACATATATTTTCAACATGGTTTCACGCCTTCTTCGTTACTTTAAGTCATGGATTTGTTATTGCTGAGTCCTTTCCGACCCTCTCTCGTTTGTCGTAGCTCTGCGTTACCTTCACTTTCTTTCTGTGCTGAGAAAACTTCCTTCCTCCTTCGAAAATGCGTACACAAAACAAGACAACTGAGAAATAACATGTAACCAAAATTAAATCATAACGGTCTACAGTACCTAATACTAAATCACAATATACTGCATTAAGTAGTTCTTAGACATAACGCCAATTAATCAAATCCTAATGCTTGTCGCATGACGTCGACGCATGGATTACGTGCTGCACATTATGCTTGCACACTGGCTTACGCTTCTTGACTCTTTCAATCGTTTTCATGAGAGCTGGCTAATCAAGACATGTGGTAATGGTTTAAGACTACTTGCATGGACAGTAGATGTTTTACTTGGAAACTGCACTGAACGTTCATTAGGGACGTCACCTCAGTGACTTGATAATGATCCTGTTATTTCGTCAAGAACTCCTTTGTCTTTTCATTAGGCACGGCAGTGGTCGGCAGCTGGTTATCAGCACGTGCCGCGGAGAAGTGTTGTCACCTCGTCAGCGAGAAGTAACGTTATCCTGCAGCACAGTGAGCCAAAACCGTATGCTTTGCTGGCGGCGCTGGGGGACGACAGCGCTCCCACTTCAGCGATCTCTAAGAAAGCCCGTTGAGCTCTATGTTCAGGACAACCGACTGTGGTCCAGGATGTCGGTTGTCGTGAAGACTGGGCCCTGGTCACCAACCACGGATTGACCAAGACTGCGGCAGATATTTATCAGTCGGCCAGGCGGCTGCGTGAACGCGCCACGCATAGTCGGTGTGGAGATACGTCTTTCAGCACACCAGTCTTCCCAACTGTGACATACCATTACGCAGCAACGGCAGACCATGAGTGCGGTATGCTTCACTTTGGCTGCACCTCGGCATGGAAGTCAGCAAGCAGGTAGCAGACAGACCATCGTCAATCAGCTCTTCGTGGTTTCACTGAAACGCATCAGACAGTGATTCTCAATGGTTTTAACACGGACGGATGGTACCATGACTGAATGTGCCTTTGCGTTCCGGAAGGCTCGATATTTAAAAGAATTAGCCTGCGCCTGTGACACAGTGCTCCGGATGTACAACTACATTTGTCCTAATCGCTGACTCCCGCCAGCGCTCCTTGCCTTGCTGTCGTAAATAAATTATTGCTCTTGGTCGCCGAGTTCGGATCTTTCTGTCTATGTCTTAGTCTGCAGTGACTCTCTGGCGCTGAAGTTACAATGTGTTTGAGATCCCCTGCTATACCCGCAGGATAGGACAGATAGTTTAATTTGTGGAAAGGGTCCAAAATGAGTGGCTGTCAGTGGCACTCCAACATACTACTTTATTCATTTGACAAACATTACAAGAGTAAAGAGCAAGCCAAACATTAATTTTAGAACTTAATTCCCGGCTAAATGCGCCATTCAATCTCACCCTTCAAGGGCAAAACACTTTAATTTAAAACCGTCTGAAGGCCAATCACTCAAAACTCAAAAACAAGAATTTGAATTTTAAAAGGCAGAAACGCCTCATCTTAAAACATTTCTCTAAATTAGGCTGAAGGCCCAAACAATCTCACGCCCTAAGGGCAAAACAACTTTAATTTAAAATCGGATAGAAGCCATACATAAACAAACAACAACCACAAATATAAATAGGCAGCTCAGAAGTTTCCAAAGGTCGGCCTGGAATTCAAACACTAACGCTCGCTTAGGTGAGACAGGCAGTCAGTCCAACAATTCTGAATCCGACGGCAACCCAACCGACAGACAGTCAACGGCCCAAGCGACAGGATAACTTCCGCTCCGCCAGACCAGCACACAACAGTGAGTTCAATGGAACACGCAGAAGGTATCGGCGCCCACAACGAATTACACATTCAGCTGTCAAACTACACGCTGTGCTGGACAGCCACAACACGACGAGAAAAATACACTTCCTGAATTTACGTTAACGCCCGGGGCAGATAACCGGAACGTTAACGGCCACAAGACAGAAGATTCCGCTAGTGCACTTCAATTCAAAAATAATCAAGTTAAGTTAAACTCCACAGGGGGCGGGTAGAATTTCGCCAGCTTGAAAACACATGTTGTTGCTCGCGGGAATGTCCCAACAGCTCACAACGAAATTCAAACGACACAATGTGAACAGTTGGGGCTGACTGGTAGATAAAGTAAAGACTCAACTTTCGTGTCCGGGATCGGTGAGCCACGGACCCCGTAGCAATGAGAACAGCCCCTCACACACCGACACCGCCGGCGTCCCCTCCAGACACGCGCCACGGAGGCTCGCTGCTCCACGCTAAGCGACCAACTGCCCGCTCACGGCACAGCCGGAAACTGTAAGCACGAGGCCAAAGCTAGTACAAGGGCGCGAATATCGACACACGCTGCTGCTGCGACTTTCGGAGAGCGAGGATAATAGCATAATTGCGAAAAACGCGGGAGACACTACCTTGTTACGTAGACTTCCTCTGCCTTGCTCACTTGGAGGTTATGTGGCACGCTCGCTTCATGTCCGCATGTCATCTACAGGGGTGATACGTCTTCTTGACACTTCGACTGGCACACTGGCCCAGAGCTAGCCGTCTCTGATCCGAGTTCCCCTTGGCAGAACTCTAAACAATTTAAATGTTTACATTAAGATTATTCTGCTGTGAAACCGAACTATTTCAGTGGGACAACATAACAGCATTCCTTCGATCACTCTCCCACCTTAAGTGATCAACCAACGAAACTTCTAGAATGTATGTGTAAGCTGTTTCTTTCAGTGTTACAATCCTATATTTCTAGAATTAACTAGGTAATTGTCTTTAAACTATTTTCAGATAGTGTAAGAAATATCCTTCTTTAAATCAAGTTCATAGATTCCTTCTGACCTGATAGTATTGAAACGTCTTCTTAGAAAAGTTTATGAATTCCAACAATGCAAAACAGCCACAGACTGCACACAGCACAGTCAGTGATTTTCATACAGAGCGCTACGTGACGTTACCAACATAAAAACCTAAACAGCCTACTTACAGTATGAAGACCTTTAAGTGCTTGTGAGTGCATTACAATGCAGAAATACAGAATATCATTCATGAGGATTCCTGTAGCTAACTACACCATTCTGCACACCACGTAGAAAGAGCCCTATAATGACGAATGGGCGAAGAGAACACAGTATGTGTAGAAATAAGACTGCAGTTGACATATACTACAGAAAGTAAAGAAAGCATCGCACGCCCCACACATTGCAGGTGTCCTCAAATATATCTGACAACTCTCTAATGGAAGTGTTGATCATCACTGTGTCCTAAAGAAACGATGGGAAGAACGTGGGGAAGGTTCCATGCGTGCATGCTACGCGTGACGCTCTACGTGAGTGCATGTAGAGACCGTACCAATTTCAGCTTAAGTACCTACTGTTTGTTACTTTTTACTTTAAAGTGATAGATAAATCAAATGTCAGATTATTACGTAGGTAGTCACGTGTTTGGCGCCACGGAGTTATTTAATGGAGCAGGAAGGTCAAAAAGTCATGCGGCCGATGCATCGGACATAACACAAAAACGTAGCAACTAAAGAATGGGAAGAAAGACTTGAAAGACTTATGACTTAGAGTGAGTTTTCTCTCAACAATCAAATACTGCTCGGGGATGCTGTCTGTCCGACAGACATTGCATTTCGACAGTAAGTACATCCGCTTACATACCACATCTCCTTAAACTACTGTACATGGCGTTTTAGGAGATTCGCAGGGCATTCTGAAACACACTTTCCCTTTCCTTAGCCAAAGGCGAATGGTGTGCATTGACAAGTTCTGTGAAACCTCTCGTAAATTTAATAGAATGGTATTCTGTGGTTGAAAATACATTCCTGTAGTGTCTGCTATTGCACTGTATGAAACATATCTGTCAAAATATCGAGTCTGTTACCCTACACTGTAAAAAAATTCCGAGGTAACTTTCTATTAAATTTTCCAGTATGTTTTATTTTCTGAGTACGCCCCCGTAGCTGAGAGGTCGCGTAAATGGCTACCACGCCTAGGACCAGGGTTCGATTACCGGTACTGCAAGGGATTTTTTCCTTAGGAGGAGAGCTAAACAAGATTCACTCAGAGACAGGATGCCAATTAAGGAGCTACTTCAGTGGGGAGGAGCGACTCCAAGGTTTGGAAAACTGACATCAGGGACAGTACAGAATTACATTTTCTCGTAACTTTTCAACAAATGTTATTCTTTCGCAGTTTTTCTTTGGTAGATACGATCGCATAACATCAAAATGTTGTGGACCGATGACCACTAGAAAGTTGCAGTGAAAAAAAATCTTATTGTTCTGTTTCGTGTATTTTCTGGTTGATACAGTTGTCAAATTAGGCCCAAGGACTAACACAGTAGGCCCACCATTTCACAAGAGTCCTGCAAGTGATGCACATATTCATATCTACGGATATTTTTATCATTCAAGAAGAATTTCATTTTAGCATCGACGACGCTCTAACAATTCTTTATTAAGCGCTATCATCGTTGTGATGAATTAAGAGTTGATGTTTATATTTGACTTTGTGCCCGATTAATGTACTAATGCATAATTACTTGAAACAAGATTTGATCCTGATTCCTGTAAACAGTTATTCTGTCGACGCAGAACCGTCCGAAACCTGCAGATGGGAGTTAGAAATTCAAGAAATGTGGCATCAGTCTTATAGTTTCTAATTATCACCTTGTTTCTGGTGAAGTACTGAAGAGTGACTACTGCTTACGGAGTGCATGCTGCTTTGTCCATAGAAATTGTCCAGTCTTCATAAAAGTCATTGTCGTGAACATATGTCGCGTTCCCCAGTAGTACGGAACAATAACGTAATGTTATATGGGACTGGAAAAGCTGTGTACGTCTGCCTGGTGGCCCTTTTTTCATAAGTTGATGAATGACCATAAAAATTTTTCTCGCTGCTTCAAGCGTCGATGTAGAGCTGTTGTATCAGGTATTGCGAATGTTGCAGCTCCGCTGCAGAATTTATCAGTAACACATCAAGAACGGTGACCTTCGGTTTATCAAGCTACGATGATTACTTTCCGAATACACAAACACTTATCACTGCGTCTGTTCATGTCACTTTCTGGCATCGGCTATCAAGACACGATGTGTTATACCTTCTTTATAGAAGAACACATTATTGTATCGACGATTGCACATATTTAATTTTATAAATAAACACGCAAAGACTTCCAAGCAGGAAGAAAGGAAGACTACCGTTTAACGCCCAGCCAACAGCGAGGTTAATAGCGACGGGGTTCAAGCTCAGATTGGGAACGGTAACAAAGGAACCGTATGTGTTCGCCTCGGTAGCTGCGGGATCATTGCGGTATGTTGCTGATCGGAGGGTCGCGGGTACGATTTTTGGCCGGGTAGGAGATTTCCTCCCCTCGGGGCTGGCTGTTGCGTTGTTCTTATCTTCCCATCATCATATAACACGCATATCGCCTTAATGGCGCCACATGACCCATTCTAACCCTATTTAACTTTGTACCAGGGTACAGCTTGACCCTAATGATTACTCTGAATTGTTAACGCACACTGTCGTATCGTCTTCCCGCTGTGAGATGGCCTGTTCGGCACGTACAGAAACAAGTAAAACTACACTCCTGGAAATGGAAAAAAGAACACATTGACACCGGTGTGTCAGACCCACCATACTTGCTCCGGACACTGCGAGAAGGCTGTACAAGCAACGATCACACGCACGGCACAGCGGACACACCAGGAACCGCGGAGTTGGCCGTCGAATGGCGCTAGCTGCGCAGCATTTGTGCACCGCCGCCGTCAGTGTCAGCCAGTTTGCCGTGGCATACGGAGCTCCATCGCAGTCTTTAACACTGGTAGCATGCCGCGACAGCGTGGACGTGAACCGTATGTGCAGTTGACGGACTTTGAGCGAGGGCGTATAGCTGGGATGCGGGAGGCCGGGTGGACGTACCGCCGAATTGCTCAACACGTGGGGCGTGAGGTCTCCACAGTACATCGATGTTGTCGTCAGTGGTCGGCGGAAGGTGCACGTGCCCGTCGACCTGGGACCGGACCGCAGCGACGCACGGATGCACGCCAAGACCGTAGGATCCTACGCAGTGGCGTAGGGGACCGCACCGCCACTTCCCAGCAAATTAGGGACACTGTTGCTCCTGGGGTATCGGCGAGGACCATTCGCAACCGTCTCCATGAAGCTGGGCTACGGTCCCGCACACCGTTAGGCCGTCTTCCGCTCACGCCCCAACATCGTGCAGCCCGCCTCCAGTGGTGTCGCGACAGGCGTGAATGGAGGGACGAATGGAGACGTGTCGTCTTCAGCGATGAGAGTCGATTCTGCCTTGGTGCCAATGATGGTCGTATGCGTGTTTGGCGCCGTGCAGGTGAGCGCCACAATCAGGACTGCATACGACCGAGGCACACAGGGCCAACACCCGGCATCATGGTGTGGGGAGCGATCTCCTACACTGGCCGTACACCACTGGTGATCGTCGAGGGGACACTGAATAGTGCACGGTACATCCAAACCGTCATCGAACCCATCGTTCTACCATTCCTAGACCGGCAAGGGAACTTGCTGTTCCAACAGGACAATGCACGTCCGCATGTATCCCGTGCCACCCAACGTGCTCTAGAATGTGTAAGTCAATTACCCTGGCCAGCAAGATCTCCGGATCTGTCCCCCATTGAGCATGTTTGGGACTGGATGAAGCGTCGTCTCACGCGGTCTGCACGTCCAGCACGAACGCTGGTCCAACTGAGGCGCCAGGTGGAAATGGCATGGCAAGCCGTTCCACAGGACTACATCCAGCATCTCTACGATCGTCTCCATGGGAGAATAGCAGCCTGCATTGCTGCGAAAGGTGGATATACACTGTACTAGTGCCGACACTGTGCATGCTCTGTTGTCTGTGTCTATGTGCCTGTGGTTCTGTCAGTGTGATCATGTGATGTATCTGACCCCAGGAATGTGTCAATAAAGTTTCCCCTTCCTGGGATAATGAATTCACGGTGTTCCTATTTAAATTTCCAGGAGTGTATATAAAATCAAATCAGATAAAATAAACAAAAGAAAATGTACGGTGCGAAAAGTATTCATTCCGATGTGCACACTATGTGCAAATCACAGAAGACTAAAATTGCAAGCACACGGAATACGAATGAATGTACTGTCGTAAGGAGGCGTCAAGCAGAGGGCTCAAGAAACTCGGGAAACAGCTTTACGCTGTGGTTCACCGTCAGTCCCAAGTTTGTTTCAATAAGTATTTTATAGACCTTAAAAAAGCCAGTGCTTTTACTATTACTTTATGTGGTGATACGAAATTACAGTAATTTACAGTCAGTCGAAAGTTTAGTCTAATGGTAAGAAATGTTAAATAACGTCGAACATTACATAGTAGGGCTATTAAAAGTATTGCGAAGTTACAAAGACCAAATGCAATTAAAAGCAAAGCATTTATTTCGTTACGGAGGAACAGATAACGTAGGAAATCCTGGTGTATGCATTACTGTAAACAATAAATTATGAATACTGTTTCAGACATGAACAAAACCTCCTTCAGACATTAAGAAATGTTTCAGAAATAAGCAAAAGGTGTTCAGTGGAAATTATTCAGTTTCAAACACATTCAACTTGTTATTGTAATGGCCACGCGGTATTAGCCGAACGGTCTAGGGCGCTGCAGTCATAGACTGTGCGGCTGGTCCCGGCGGAGGTTCGAGTCCTCCCTCGGGCATGGGTGTGTGAATTTGTCCTTACGATAATTTAGGTTCAGTAGTGTGCAAGCTTAGGGACTGATGACCTTAGCAGTTAAGTCCCGTAAGATTTCAAACACATTTGAACATTTTGTTATTATAATTATAAAAACCGTAGCATTATTACGGTTTCCATTAGACTTAACAGGATAATAGAAAATAAGGAATGAAGGAAGGATTATTACAGTCTAACTTCCTGTCCACAGCAATGTCATTACATACGGATCACAAGCTCGGATTAAGGAAGGATGGGAAAGGAAGTCAGCAGTGGCCTTTCAAAGGAACCATCTCGCCATTTGCCTGGAACGTTTTAGGGAAATTACGGGAAACCTAAATCAGGATGGTCGGACGCAGATTTGGACAGCCGTCCACCAAAATGGCGAGACCACTGTGGCAGTCACTGCGACGCCTCGCACGGTGGAAGTGAAAAACGAATCAGCGATAATGTTTAACTGGTATCAGTAGTACAATACACCTGACAAAACCAGGCTTCAACAGGAAAACAACTGTTTCCTAAACACGTACTATCATACTTACATTTTGTGTTCAGAAGTATCCGGACACCTGGCTGAAAAGACTTACAAGTTCGTTGTGCCCTCCATCGGTAATGCTGGAATTCAATATAGTGTTGGCCCACCCTTGGCCATGATGAAAGCTTCAACTCTCGCAGGCATACGTGCAATCAGGTGCTCTAAGGTTTCTTGGGGACTGGCAGCCCATTCTTCACGGAGTGCTGCACTGAGGAGAGATATCGATGTTGGTCGGTGATGTCTGGCACGAATTCGGCGTTCCAAAACATTCGAAAGGTGTTCTATAGGATGTAGGTGAGGACACTATGCAGGCCAGTCCATGACAGCGATGTTATTGTCGTGGAACCACTCCGCCACAGGCCGCGCATTATGAACAGGTGCTAGATCGTGTTTAATGATGCATTCGCCATCCTGGAATTGCTCTTCAACAGTAGGAAGCAAGAAAGTGCTTAAAATATCAATGTAGGCCAGTGCTATGATACAGCCGCGCAAAACAACAAGGGTTCAAGCCCTATCCATGAAAAACACGACCACGTCATAACACCACCGAATTTTACGGTTGCCACTACACACGCTGGCAGATGACGTTCAGCGGCCATTCGCCATACTCACACTCTGCCATCGAATCGCCGCATTGTGTACCGTGATTTTTCCGCTGTTCAATCGTCCAATGTTTACACTCCTTACACAAAGCGAGGCGTCGTTAGGCATTTACTGGTGTGATGTGTGTCTTATGAACAGCCGCTCGACCATGAAATCCACGTTTTCTCACCCCCCACCTACCTGTCTTAGTACTTGTAGTGGATCCTGATGCAGTTTGGAACTCCTGTTTGATGGTCTGAAAGAAGTCTACCTATTACACATTACGACTCTCTTAAACTGTCGACGGTCTCTGTCAGTCAACAGACGAGTCGGCCTGTATGCTTCACATCGGAAACAGAGGACCTACGGATGTTTACGATTGTGGAAATCTCACGTTCAGACGTATGACACAAGTGACACACAATCACGTGACCACATTAAAAAAAAAATGGCTCAGAGCACTATGGGACTTAACATCGGAGGTTCCCATGAACTACTTAAACCTAACTAACCTAAGGGCATCATACACATCCCAGCCCGAGGCAGGGTTCGAACCTGCGACCGTAGCGGTCGCGCGGTTCCAGACTGAAGTGCCTAGAACCCCTCGGCCATTCCGGCCGGCCGAATACATTCGAAGTCCGTGAGTTCCGCGGAGCGCCCCATTCTGCTCTCTCACGATGTCTAATGACTACTGAGGTCGCTGATACGGAGTGCCTGGCAGCAGGTGGTAGCACAATGCACCTCATATGAGAAAGTATGTTTTTGGAGATGTCCGGATACTTTTGATCACATTGTGTATCTGATCTGGCAATTCGAATGAAGCAAAATGCCATATATCATTGTCGTTTGAACTAACGGATAACAGAAGAAAATTTATTGAAAGTTATGAGATTTGACTTTTACTAGAGAAATTTAATAACACCATGGACAGTCACAGTAACCAAATCATAAGTACTGATCACGAATGGTCTCCAGTGTCTGCAATAGCAGAGATACCTCCATCTATGTGGTAGACCTACGGCCTAAAAGCACGTAAGGAACTGTTCAAATCGTGTGTTCCATGACAGATTTATCATTTGCACTCTCTCAAAAAATAAGGCCCGTGCCATATTACAGTGAAAATATCAAGCTTTGACACGACGTTATCTAGAGATAACACTATCTTCAGCCAAGCAAACAGCCACACCGGCGACGAGGAACTAGCTCAAGTAAGATATCGCGCCTGTTTTACTGGTCGTATAGTACTGTGGCAGCTGTAAGACGTGAAAACACAAAGCAGAAAAGCTCTCTAAGGTCAGCTTTTATTAGTAAGAAGAAATTACGGTCGTCTAGAGGAATGGAGGACATCAGTGCTTTAGCTGCAGCATCTTTGGACTACTGATCAAAATGTCCTGATGTCACGCCATCAAAAAAATGTTCAAATGTATGTGAAATCTTATGGCACTTGACTGCTAAGGTCAGTCTCTAAGCTTACACACTACTTAACCTAAATTATCCTACGGACAAACACACACACCCATGCCCGAGGGAGGACTCGAACCTCCGCCAGGGTCAGCCGCACAGTCCATGACTGCAGCGCCCCAGACCGCTCGGCTAATCCCGCGCGGGATCACGCATTCGAACGACACAAATGCTTATATTTTCAACAAAACCCGTCACCAGTAGAGGCCAAACACTTCCGGCATAAGAAGTCACCCTCATTTGGCCAACAGCCATGTCAGTGAGGACGGAGGAGCGGACAGAGGCTCAGGACACTCTCTTGTCCTTGGCGCGCGAAACTGCCCCTACAGTCGGAACAATCAGCAATGATCAACGGCTTGAGAAGACAGAAGGCAATGGAAACCACTGCATTGAAGACACACAACGTGTATTCACAGGACATGTGGCCGGTAATTGAAAATGTGTCATAACGGTTTATAGTCCCCCATTCGGATCTGCAGGAGGAGACTGCCAAGAGGGAGGTGACCATGAGGAAAAGGTTGCATAAGCAACGAAAGAATAACGTTCTACGAGCTGGGGCGTGGAATGATAGGACGTTGATCGTGGTATGGAAGTTTAAAAAATTGGAAAGGGAATTGTAAAGGCTGGATCTAGATATTAGCATGAGTCAGTCTAGTGAAATGAAAAAAAAGACGGCTATTTCTGGTCAAATGAGTGCTGGGTAATATTAACAGTAGCAGAAAATGGTATACCGGGAGTAGGATACGTGATGAATAGGAAGAAAGGGTAGTTCAATGATAGGGTTGTTTTGGTCTTATCCGAATCGACAGCAAACCAGCAGCGACAACGATAGTTCAGCTATGGATGCTGAATATGAAGAGATAGAGAGAGTGTATGAGGATGTTGAAAGGATAATACAGTACATAAAAGGAGATGAAAATCTAATAGTCATGAGGGACTGTAACGCAGTTGTACGGGAAAAAGTAGAAGAAGAGATTACAGGAGAATATGGACTTGGAACATGGAGTGAGAGAGGAGAAAGGCTAATTGAGTTCTCTAATTTCAGCTAATAATAGCGAATACTCCTTTCAAGAATCACAAGAGAAGGAGGTATACTTGGATAAGGATGAGTGATGCGGAAAGATTTCAGTTACATTACATCGTGGTCAGACAGAGATTCCAAAAACAGATACTGGATTTTAAGACTTAACCAACAGCAAATATAGATCAGCTGACAATGTAATAGTGATGAAGAGTAGGCTGAAGTTTAAGAGATTAGCCAAGAAAAATCAATTTTCAAACATATGGGATACGGGAGTATTAAAGAGTGATGAGACATGTTTGATGTTCTCTAAGGCTATAATTATAGCAACAGGGAATAGCTCAGTAGGCAGTACAGCTGAAGAGATATGGACATCTCTAAAAAGGGCACTCGCAGAAGTTGGAAAGAAAAATGTAGGTACAAAGAAGGTAAATGCGAAGAAACTATGGGTAACGGAAAAAAGTACTTCAGTTGATCGATGAAAGAAACAAGTAAAAACATGTCAACGGAAATTCAGGAATACAGAAACACAAGTCACTTAGGAATGAAATAAATAGGAAGTGCAGGGAAGTCAAAGCGAAATGGGTGCATAAAATATACGAAGAAATCGAAAAAGAATGACTCTCGGAAAGGACTGACTCAGCATACAGAGAAGTTAACGCAATGTTTGGTGAAACTAAATCTAACGGTGGTAACATGAAGAGTGAAACAGGAATTCCATTGTTAAGTGCAGGGGAGAGAGCGTATAGGTGGAAAGAGTACGTTGAAGGCCTATATTAGGGGGAAGATTTGTCTGATAGAAGAAGAAACAGGAGTCGATTTAGAAGAGATAGGGGATCCAGTATTAGAATTTAAAAGAAGTTTGGAGAACTTAAGATCAAATACGGCAGAAGGAATCGATAACATTCCATCAGAATTTCTAAAATCACTAGGGGAAATAGCAACAAAACGACTATTCACGTTGGTGTGTAGAATATATGAATCTGGCAATATACCGCCTGACTTTCGGAAGAAGATCATCCACACAATTCCGAAGAGTGTAAGAGCTGAAAATAAAAGAATGACCCCACAGTCAGATTAACTACTCATGCATCTAAGTTGCTGACAAGAATAATAAACAGAATAATCGAAAAGAAAATTGGGGATGTGATAGATGACGAGCAGTTTGGCTTGAAGAATGGTAAAGGCACAAGAGAGGAGATTCTGACGTTGCGGTTCATAATGGAAGAGAGACTAAAGAAAAATCTAGACACCTTCATAGGATTTGTCGACCAGCAAAAAGTATTTGACAATGTCAAATGAGGCAAGATGTTCAAAATTCTGAGAAAAGTAGGGGTAAGCTATAGGGAGAGACGGGTTATATACGGGATGTACAAGAGCCAAGAGGGAATATTAAGAGTGGATGGTCAAGAACGAAGTGCTCGGATTCAAAAGGGTGTAAGACAGGGATGTAGTCTTTTGTCCCTACTGTTCAATCATTACATTGTAGAAGCAATGATGGAAATAAAAGGAAGATTCAGAAGTAAATTAAAACTCAAGACAGAAGGGTGTCAGTTACATGATTCACTAACGGTATTGCTATCCTGAGTGAAAGTGAGGAATTATGGCATGGACTGAATAGAATGAACAGGCTAATAAGTACAGAAAATGGATAGAGAAGAAATGCAAGAAATATGAAAGTAATGAGAAGATCTGGAAATAAGAACAGCGAGTAACTTAAACGTCAGGATTGATGGTCACAAAGTAGACGAAACACAGGAACTCTCCTACCTAGGCAGCAAAATAGGCTGTGACGGATAGGGCAAGGAGGACATCAAAATCAGGCAAGGACTGGCAAAATGAGCATTCCTGGCCAACAGATGACTACTAGTATAAAACATAGACCTCAATTTGTGTAAGAAATATCTGAGAATTTACGTTTGGAGCATAAAGTAGTACGGTAATGAAACATGGACTGTGGGAAAACCGGAATAGAAGAGAATCTAAGCAATTGAGATGATATAGTGCTACAGAGGAATGTTGAAAATTAGGTAGACTGATAATGTAAGGAATGAGTAAGTGCGGCGCAGAATCGGATAGGAAAGGAATATGTGCAAATCACTGACAAGGAGGAGGCAAACGATGAAGTTGTTTCGATATGTTATGACGACCACCTACTTCTTGTATGGCGGTAAATTTTATGAAATGACGGACGGAATGGCTATGGGTATTCCGTTTCCTGCAGCAATGCCTAACTTCTTTGTGGAACATTTTGAGGACCGTGCATTAAATTGAGCTCCCCTTCGTCCATCTTCATCTTATCGTCATGTTGATGACAGAATTATGATGGTCTAGCCACACGTGGTAGAAGCTCTTGATCTCTTCCAGGAACATATGAACAGCATTCACCCAAACATGCAATTCACCGTCTAGACAGAAAAAGAGGGAAGGCTGCCGTTCTTACTGTGTTGGCACAACGTAAGTCGGATAGACGACTTGGCCATACAATGTACCACAAGCCGGCGCACACTGATTCATATGTCGGCGCCCAGTGTTTTCACAAACCAATCCAGAAGAAAGCGGCTTAAATACGCTGGTACGCAGAGAAAAAACCGTTTCAGACGAGGACTACTTACATTCCGAAATTAATCATCCGAAAGAAAGACTATGGATGACATAATATCAAGTCCGTGTTCTCCAAGAAAAGGAAACGTGAAGATGTTGAACATTCACCTGATGAGCTAGCAACTCCATTCCTTCCCTTTTGGGACGCTCCATCCAACAAAATAGCGACAGCTCTGGGAAGAGAGCGTATCAGATATATTTTCCGACCTCCTAAGAAGATAAAGCAGATACTACGCACTGTTAAGGATAGTCTCGGCCTCAGGATTCCTCGGATTTACAACATCCCATGTGAGAGCGGAAGCAATTACATAGATCAGTGTATCCGCACCAGTTTCGACCGCTGTGCACAACATCAACGGGATATTAAAAATCGAGAGCTAGAGAAATCTGCTGTTGACGAGCACAGTCTCACGAACTGACATGTAATATTATTTGAAGAGAGAAACGTTTTGTCCTAGGCTTCCATATACTGGGAGTCTATAATTAAATTTTAATTTTTGACTTGAGCACATCTGCTCTACACTTTGACCATTGCCTTCTCGCAATGTAATTTTACGGTTTCTTAAAATGTTATTCTGATGAAGAACTTTTAGAATTGTCGGAACCTAAGTCAATGTACCAAACAGTTATCTGCAACCGGTTGGGTGTGATTCCTATACTGAACATTAAATAGAATGTGTGAGGAAAACTTCAACCGTGACCGCGGAAGCATGCATGGAAGCGAACTCTCGATGCAAAGAGGAGCCTGAGGTATTCTTCGAAATGTTCAAGCTACGGCAGGAGCGGTGGCGCCACCAGCGCATACTTCGACACCATTACATTAGTACAGATCAATCAGAAGCCACTTTTGGGCTATGTATGGCCACCACAGCAGCGATTTTGACAGACAGTTGCCCCTGATGAGGACGGTGATAGAAATTTTCGGAAGCTCGAGGTTTTTACCCTACACTGACGCAGCAAGAAGTCCTGGAATGTTTTGTACAGCAGCAGAAAATAGTATATGGGAGATAGAGTTCGTTGTTATGGATAGGGAGGTGGGGCAGAAAGTAGGTTACTGTGAACATTTCAGTGATGATGTTGTTTTCATCATATTCGACAGCAAACCAATGTCTACAACGGTAGTTCAGGTGTACATTCCAATGTCGGAAGCTGCAGATGAAGAGACAGAGTAGGTGTATGAGGACATTGAGTGGATAGTTCAGTATGTAAAGGGAGATGAAAATCTAATAATCGTGGGGGATTGGAACGTGGTTATAGGGGAAGGAATAGGTGAAATGGATGCGAGATAATACAGGTTTGGAAACAGGAATGAGAAAGAAGAAAGACTAATTGCATACTGCAAATAAATTTCAGCTGCTGATACTGAATACTCTATTCAAGAATCACAAGAGGATGTGGTATATTTGAAAAAAAAACGGAAGACACGAGAAGGTTCCAGCTGGATTGCTCACGGACGGTCAGAGATTCTGAAATCAGCTGTTAGATTGAAAGCGTAAGCAGGTGCAGATATAGACTCCAATAACAAATTATTCATGTTGAAGACTAGTGTGAAGTTTAAAAGAATCGTCCGAAAGAATCAATGTGGAAAGAAGAGGGATACTGAAGTAGTGAGGAATGACGAGACGCATTTGACGTTGGTTAAAGGACGTGAGTACTGCGATATGGAACACGAGTAGGCAGCTCATTTCAAGAGGAGTAGACATCTGTACCAAGGGCAATCACAGATGTGTGACAGACAAACATAGGTACAAGGACGTTACTGCAATGAAACCTTGCTTAATAGATGAAATACTTCAACTGAACGATGAAGGAAGAATGTACGAAAATGTTCATGGAAAGGCAGGAATATAGAAATAAATATATAAAAAATGAAATGCAAATGCAGGACAGCCAACGTGAAACGGCTGCACGAAAGAAGCGAAAAAATCGAAAAAGAAATGATCGTCGGGAGGACTGATTCAGCATTGAGTCAAGAAACCGGTGAAATCAAAAGCAAGGGTGGTAATATTAAGAGTTCCGCTATTTTACGCAAAAGAGATAGCAGATAGGTGGAGGGAGTGTAGTGAAGGCCGCTATGAGGGTGTGGAATTGTCTTTTGATGTGTTAGAAGAAGAAACTGCAGTCGCTATTGCGACGATAATTAATGTTTATGTTCACATCTGATTACCTGCCCTTCCTAACCACATCCCATACGAGCAAACCATGTGCGCCCTTGCCTGCGATTACTCGTACTTTAGTTGCTTGGGCTCTGTTGAAAAGGAACAATAGCTCGATGAATTCATGGAGTTGAGCCGCGCACGTCTGCTTTCACGCCCCGCAACTAATTCGCTGCAAATAATGACCTGCAGTCAAATAGTCTATGCATTGGCTAGAATCGTGAACTGGTAAAATACACACAAAATAAAAGGAAAATGAATAATTAGTGAAAAGTACTCTATTCCAACATCTGTAATTGATGTTGACGACAGAGAATTGTGTTCAATAAAGTTTATTTAAGAAATGACATCTAAATTAGACGGGAAGTGTTCCAACGATATACAGTTGAAATATAGACAGAAAATATTTTCTTCAAATGTAGTAAAGTTACCTTGATAGATTTAGAGAATGGTAACAAATTTCTCAAAGTAAATAGTCATCGAAGGTAACACGGAAACGACGTCCATTTCGTAATCCCAGTACACCAAAAATTCATCAACTCAAAACAGTTCACAGTCCAACATGATAATTCACAAATTGCCACACGAAATACGGAGAATAGTAACTTGTACTCTGTCTAATTTCAGTTCCGTAAATCAAGCAGAAATACAGGGTGTTACAAAAAGGTACGGCCAAACTTTCAGGAAACATTCCTCACACACAAAGAAAGAAAATATATTATGTGGACATGTGTCCGGAAACGCTTACATGACAATAAATTGTTGTTAAATACTGTTTAAAGAATTATTTATGATTAGTTGACAGAAGCGTCCTTAGGCACTTTTTAATGGTGGTCTCTCTTTAGAGTTCATCAAACTTTCCACCTCCATCAAATTCAGATACACGTCTGTACTCAGTTTTGATCACCGTATCTTTCAACAATTACACCTTCATTGTATCATTCACTTCACTTTCGCCAAATAAATTCTCCAGTCCCGTAGCATCATTATCGAATCTCGCAACACATTGTAGAGTATTTGTTGCACCGTCTTTATGGTTGCGCTGCTTAAAATTATTCCGCATTTTACTTTTGCATGTTATAACTTCCGTCTCCTACATTTGTGGCTTTATTGCTGAATTATCGACATCCACAGACTTTTTAAGATAACTTGTACTTTTCTACACCGGTTTATTTCTCCACTTTCGGACCTGATATGCGAAGGTCTCTGGTTTCCCGGCCTCTTATTCTGGGGTTGCATTTCATGAGGCTCCTTCTTCTCATATCTTCGTTCCCGGTTTTGATCTCTGTTATGAAAGTTCCAGTTTCCATGCCCTTTTGAAGTTTATTGTTACGTAGGTAATAATTTTATTTAATGATTATTATAATTATTGTGGATATTACTATTGGTCCCTTACTGGTAGCCATTTCCCTGTCTACTGCTTCCATTACGTGGCTTTAATTTCAATGCCTGTTCAGGTTCCTCAATGAAATCTAAAATTTCATCGATAAGTCGTAATGTGGACAATACATTAATCAACCAGTGTCCGCTCCCTGTAGCTGAGTGGTCAACGCGATAGAATGTCAATCCTAAGGGCCCGGGTTCGATTCCGAGCTGGGTCGGAGGTTTTCCCCGCTCAGGGACTGGGTGTTGTGTTGTCCTAATCATCCTCATGTCATCCCCATCGACGTGTAAGTCGCCGAAGTGGCGTCAAAACGAAAAACTTGCACACGGCGAACGGTCCACCCGACGGGAGGCCCTAGTCGCGCGACATTTATTTATTTACCTTAACCAGTTCACGCTCACAAAAATCCAGCATGGACCCACTTCCGTGTTTGAAACTTGGTGCATTTAGGAACCAATTGTGAAATCGCGTTTCTTTCTCTTCACTCCAGAATTTGTTCAGGAAACAGGTCTCAGAAATTTCATGGTGGTAAATGAAGCTCTCATTAAATTTTCCCATGATTGTGCAATGCCCTCAAGAAGTATTTTAGTGAACTTAATCTTTGTCTCTTCCGATATTTCTCTCACAAAACTGTCTTTACAAGCAACAAGAAAATCAACTGGACGGCATTTTCCATCATCTGCAAAACATTTTGCCGTTCCTGCATTAACCCATGGAACACCGTTTACAGCAATAGCCTGATTCCCTGTTAAATTATTTAATTCTCCCCTCATGTATTTAAATTGCTGTACAGCTTTTTTATTTAATCCTATTTAATAATGTTATCTGTTTTTAAGCACCTCCTTGGGGTGCATGAACGGAACCTCCACGAAGATTGCAATAAGAGGAGAACAAGAAATGAGTGGCAATCAGGTGTACACTGGGCAACGTCAGAAGACGCTACGAAGTGCGCTGACGGCAGATACTTTCACAACCAGTCTCCATTCAGATGGACTGCTTTCCGACCGGTCTTTCTCAAGACCATTTGTTTCTATTTCCATAAACATCGAGGAATTTTCGCGAGAGAAAGAAGTTTTAGTAGCAAATTTATGTCAAAAATATACATGTGACATTCTGTTAGTCCAGGAAAAAAACAGGGAAAGTACTAAAAATCCATCAAAGATTTGCTTTTACGGAATTAATACTGGAAAGGCCTCACAACAAATACGGCAGTGCGATCTCTGCCAGACCTAACGTGAATGTGATATTCAGCCTCATTGATTGAAGACAACAACATCGAGCTCCTCATAGTGCGAACTCAATTCTTCTGTGCAACATCGGTGTACAAACCACCCGATGCCAATTTCACCATTAAAACGCCAGGCAACTTCAACGATCAGGATGTGAACTTTGTCATAGGTGATTTCAATTGCAGACGCACATCGTGGGGATACCTAAATACCGACACAAACGGACCGAGTCTAAAAACATGGGCTGAGGCTCATGACCTACATCTGATCCATGATTCGAAGCTCCCACCTTGTCTTAACAGTGGCAGGTAGAAAAGAGGGTACAACTCAGACAACATCGTTATTTCTTCAAAGGTAGCTGTACAGTTTATGGCTGGTCGATGTGACCGAGCGGTTCTAGGCGCTACAGTATGGAACCGCGCGACCGCTACGGTCGCAGGTTCGAATCCTGCCTCGGGCATGGACGTATGTGATGTCCTTAGGTTAGTTAGGTTTAAGTAGTTCTAAGTTCTAGGGGACTGATGACCTCAGCAGTTAAGTCCCATAGTGCTCAGAGCCTTTTGAAACATTTTTGTACAGTGTATGGAGACTGTGCGAGAGCCCATCCCCCGTACCCAACATAGACCTGTCATATGCACTGTGAATTTTGTAGTCGGGCCTGAAAAGGTACCATTCAACTGGAGGTTTAACTTCAAGAAGGCTGACTGGCAGAAATTCAGTGAAGAGCTTTACTCTATCACTTTTGAATGTAATGTAGGAAACAAATTTCTAGGAAAACTATTCCGAGAGGATGCAGAACTCAGTATGTTCCAGGCATGTCCAGTGACAACAAACTGTTGTTAGAAAGATACCAAACTCACTATGAAGAGGATCCATTTGCAGAAGAAACGATTCAAGCTAGTGAAACACTGCTGCAAGCCATTTCAGCAACTCGCAAGGCCAAGTGGAGTAACCTGGTAGAGAACCTCGACATAAAGCTGAACAGTAGACAAGCCTGGAAACTACTTAAAAACCTGAGTGGCAACCCTGTAAAATCACAAGACAATTTTAAGAGTGTGACCCCTGATAAGTTGGCAATCCAGCCCCAGCAGAACGGCAAAATAAGAGGGAGGACGCGCAAAGAAGCCCCTTTGAGCGCGTCCTAGAAACAGAGCATTATTTTCTTAGGGACCCCTTCTCCATGGCTTAACTCGAAGGTGCCGTCTCCAGTTTGAGGATGCATAAGGCTGCAGGTGTTGATGATATTAGAGTTGAACAGAACCGGCTGTAAAACGATGGAGTGGCTAATACGCCTATTGAACACATGTGTCGCCAAACCATACATCCTCAAAATGTGGCGGTAGTCTAGAGTCATTACAGTAGTTAAGCCTTTGAAGGAACCAAACGATCCGAAAAATGTATGCCACACTGTCAAGATATTAGAACGGCTGGTATTTAAACGAATCAGCGGCATCCTCTAAATGAAATCCATCCCACAACAAGCAGGCTTCCGTGCAGGCAGATCATGCTGTAGTCAGATCTTGAATCTAACCCAGCACATCGAGGACGGTTTTGAGATTGGTAAGATTACTAGAGTCGCATTTGTTAATCTGACAGCTGCATACGACACAGTGAATCAAGTTCTATCGATCTACCTATGTTAGTTGGCAGTATCACGTCATGCGAATCTTACCTTCGTCGTATAGTTTTGCACACAAGTCATGTCTGTATTTCTGTGGCGACAAAGATGTAATATTCAGAACGTATTTCGTGTATTAAATGTAAGGTAAAATAGGTGTGAGAATCAGAAGGGGAAGAAGAGGAGGAAGAGGAAGGCAGTGACTTGGAAACTCTCACTCGACAGTGTGACTTTGACCGTATGTAGCAGTTTGAAGAAAACGTCTCCAAATTCGGTTACTCATTACAAAACCTGAATGATGACCTTGACAAAAGTAAAATTAAATGTCAATATATTTTTGAGTTTATATGTCATCCATATACACACAGTTTAGTTTCTTGAAGAAGGCGAAAGCCCCTTTATGAACTGTGACTCATGTCGCCTGTTAAAAGGATCGATAGACTAGCTCAGTCGTAAAGTTTCCTGAAACTTCTTTAAATGTCAAACATAATCATCGTTACGTATTCGACTTCATCTGTCAGCCTCTCTGTCTGAGTGGTCTGCCTGTTTGAAGACCAGGCTATAATTCCCGGTATTGCCCGGAATTTTTCTTCAGTGGGGGAACTAGAACGAGTTGGACTCTGCCTCTTGATGCCAGTTAACTAGCAACTGGAGTTAGAAGTAGCGGCTCCAAGGTCTACGAAGCTGACAACGGCCGGAAAAGCCTCGTGCCGACACCACGGCTACATACAGAATTCGGATGAAGCTGATTGCAAAGGATGATAAGGTAGCAGGTCGCCACTGAACGGTGCGTAGGGGCAGGAATACAGAGCCTGAATGCGATAAAATTTTGAGTGCAATGAACATATGCTGTATACTGGGCCAACTGTTATAAAATGACGTAGGACACCGACTCATCATGGCTATCAACAAATATTCCCATTATTTCACTGCAGGTGTGGTGTGGCATATATCGAGTAGAGGAGACTGTCATCGTATTACAGTTCAAAACTGTTTAAATCTATTAGTAAGCATGATCTGAATAAAACATGTTCAAGATATACGAATAAATGGTCCGAAGCTAAGAAGAGGGAACGAAGATCATCGTTTAACGTCCCGTCGACATCGAGGGCATTAGTAACAAGCACAAGCTCTCATTGTTTCAAGGATGGGGAAGGAAATCGGCCCGGTCCTTTCAAACGAACCGTTGCGGCATTTTCTTGGACCGATTCAGGGAAATCATGGAACAGCTACGAAGAGTCAGTGCTAGTTGTTACGCACGTCTCTCCTAACAGGTTCCCACAATGGAAGAGGAGAAATTGTAAGAAATACTGAGACACGAACCTAACATTGTCAAAAGGACCATTTTTACTGCAGTTATAACTAGAAGAAAGGAAAAAAGTGTAGCACAAATCAATAATGTTGCGTGTTAAATAATTTTGCTGGAAGACGGAACAGATCTTTGTGCCATCCCACGTTGACTCCATGCGCCATCTGTGTCCAGAAGCGTCAGCTATTCCGTAAGCGTCGTCACGAACTTACTTATCTGAAGTAGCGCTGCTGACTGAGTACGGACAAAGCGCTTCTTATCTTTCAGGAAATTTATGATAGATGGCGCATGCTGCTGTCTTCTGATGGCGGCACCTAAACTGTGGGCTTGCATCTAGCATCCAACAGGTAAAGCAGAGCCTGTTAAAGACGACACACTGATGAGTAGTCGGTCTCCAACAAATCAATATTTCTTAATTGTATTACAATGCTTACATATAATATGAGAAGATAGTCATGTAACATTTTATTTCACTAACTGAATCGCCAGCAAAATGTGCAGTGTTTCTTTTTTTTTTTTCAATCCCTATCGCTGAAAAATAATTAACATTAGACGAGATACTAAATTTACCTTTCACACGTTACTCCCTTTTCAGATCCATTCACATAGCAAGGAAGGAACACAGTTTAAGAATGATAAATAGCTCCATCATAAAATGAAATGCAGTTTTCAGGTCACGAAATAGTGCTGTGGACAGCTGATGAAGTGTACAGTTTCCCATTTGCATATTTCGACGTTTTTCCTCCAAGAAGTATGAGTAACGAGATGATTATCGAATCATCGTATCAGCTTTGTGGATGTTTCGATGTCCACTTGTCGACGCCGTTTCGCACTTTAACTACTTAAGGTTGAATATAGGTGAATCAGACGGTCGAATTCACATATTTTGCTGACAGAATACGATACAGCTGTTAACTGTCGACTGCAGTGCCATAACCAATGAGTTTATTCGGCTGAAAAGAAGGAAACACAAAGTAAAATTATGTTAAAAACTTATTTCTTGGAAAGGAATGTTGTCTGAATACTAAATTACGCCTCTTTTCTTTTTATTTAGAATTAATAATTTATACATGTTAATAGTTTGTGAGGCATAAATAAAGTTTTTGCTTATTATACATGGAACTAAAACAACCCGCCATAAACAATAAGAAAAATGGTTCAAGTGGCTCTGAGTACTATGGGACTTAACATCTGAGGTCATCAGTCCCCTAGAACTTAGAACTACTTAAACCTAACTAACCTAAGGACATCACACACATCCGTGTGTGCTTGTTGTAATAAAATCTGTCTTCCTACACAGTTTCTGTCCTCTACATTTGCGTCTAGAACGTTTGAGATTATTTCATAATGTCTTAACACATGTCGTATTATCCTGTCCCTTCATCTTGCCAGTGTGTTCATTATGTTTTGTTTTTCACCAATTCTGCAGAGAACCTCCTCATTCCTTACATTAAGGGTCCCCTACTTTTGAACATTCTTCTGCAGCATCACATCTCAAATGTTTCGATTCTCTTCTCTTCCTGTATCCTCACTATCCGTGCACCACTACCATAAAAAGCTGTGTTCGAAACATAAATTCTTAGAACTTTTTTCCGAAAATTAAGAATATGTTCGACACTAGAAGCCATTTTTGGCCAGGAATACCTTTTTGCCAGTACTAGTCCGTTTTTTATGTCTTTCTTGCTAAAAGCACCATAGGTTATTTTGCTGTATAAGGAGTAGAACTCCACGGCCTCGTCTACTTTGTGATCCCAAATTTTTCATTTTAAGTTTCTTGGTGTTCTCATTTCCACTACTTCTTATTACTTTCGTCTTCCTTCGATGTACCAAGCCATATTCTGTACTCATTAAGCTGTTCATTCCATTCAATAGATCCCGTAACTCTCCTTCACTTTCACTGAGGATAACAATCTCATCAACGAACCTTATTGTTGTCCTCTCACCGTGGACACCATTCACACACTTGAATCTTCCTTTTAATTCCGTCGTTGCTTCCTCGATGTACAGGTTGAACAATAGGAGCGAAAGACTGGATGCCCGTCTTACACCCTTTTTAACACGAGCACTTCGTTCGTGATCACCCAATCTTATTTTTCTTTTGTATCTTGTACAAACTGCAGAGCACCGTTCGTTCCCTCTTAATGACTCCTATTTTTCTGTGAATTTCAAACATCTTGTCCTACTGTACATTATCGAACGCCTATTTCTGATCGACATATCTCATAAGGATGTCTTCAAATTTCCTCAGTCTTCTTTCCATTATCAAACGCAATGTCAGAACCGCCACTCTGGTATCTTTACCTTTCCTAAGACAAATCTGACTGTTATTTAACTGATACTTATTTCCTTGCCCATTCTTCGATAGAGTATTCTTGGTTCAAATGGTTCAAATAGCTCTGAGCACTATGGGACTTAACATCTATGGTCATCAGTCCCCTAGAACTTAGAACTACTTAAACCTAACTAACCTAAGGACACCACACACATCCATGTCCGAGGCAGGATTCGAACCTGCGACCGTAGCAGTCACGCGGTTCCAGACTGAAGCGCCTAGAACCGCACGGCCACAGCGGCCGGCTATTATTCTCGTCAACAGCTTAGATGCATGAGTTGTTAAGCTGATTGTATTGTAGTTGTCGCACGTATAGGCTCTTGCTACCTTTGCAAATAAGTGGATGACAATTTTCCGGAAGTCTTTTATGTCTGCAGCCTCGTACATTCTACACACCAAGTTGAACAGTCATTTTACTGCCACTTGCCCCAATGATTTTAGAAATCCCGATGGGATGTTATCTTTATCGTCAGCCTTCTGCCTTCTAAAGAGCTACAGAGCTCTATTAAATTTTAGCTAATAATACTCCAGTTCCTTCTTCTACCATCTCGTCAGTCAGTTCGTACCTCTCATAGATGTCTCCAGCGTATTGTTTCCACCTATCCGCTCGTTCCTATAAGTTTAAGGATGGAATTCGCATTGCACTCTTAATGTTACCATCCTTACTTTTAATTTCCGCGAAGGTTGTTCTGACTTTTCTATGTGCTAAGTCAGTCATTCGGACGATCATATCTTTTTCGATTTTTCCATTTTATTCTTGTAGCCATTTAGCCTTGGCTTCCCTGCTCTTCCTGTTTACTTTATTCCTAAGGGAGTCATGCTGCTGTATTGTTATCTTTCCCTCAGCATTTTCTTACTTTCTTCTTTCGCGGACAAGTTGAAGTATTTCTTCTGTTACCCAAGGTTTCTTCGCAGTTAAGTTCCTTGTACCTATGTCTGTCTGTCCAGAATTTGTGATAGCTCTTTTTATGATGTCCACTCACCTTCAACTGAGCTACCTACTAAACTATTCATTAACGTTGTGTCCACATCATTGCGAAATTCAAAGGCATTTCACCATTCTTCAGTACTTCAGCACCCCACTTCCTTCCATATTGTTTCTTCCGGTTCATGCTCTTAAGCCTCAGCCTATTGTTTACCATTATTAAACAGTGGTGTGACTCAGTAGTTACTCGTGGATATTCCTTATAACAAAATATCTGGATTCTAAATCTCCTCCTGACCAATGGCGTTTTCCAATTGGAACCTTCCCGCGTATCCGCTTCATTTCCAAGAAACCTTCTGTTATGAATCTTGCACAGATTTCATATTACAATTTGAAATTTATTGCAGAACTCAGTCTTTCTCCTCTCTCATTGCTACTGTAAAGCCCATATTGTCCCGTAACCCTTTCTCCTAGTCCTTCCCCTACAACCGCTTTCCAATCCTCCATGACTGTCATATTTTCATCTCCCTTTACATACTTATTTACCTGTTCATTATCCTCATATACTTTCTCTTCATCTTCTGCTTGCGACGTCAGCAGGTATACCTGCACTATCGATGTCGACATTGGTTTGCTGATGAGAGGAAGTATATCACTGAACCGTTCAAACAGCAACTCGCTCTGTGCCCTGCCTTCCAATTCATTACTCCCGTTACGCAGTTTTCTGCTACTGTTGATATTAATCTATATTCGTCTCAATAGAATACCTTATCTACTTTCCATTTCACTTCACTAACCCCCACAAAATCCATATAGAGCCTTTGTATTTTCCTTTTCAGGTTTTCTGGCTTTCCTACTGCATTCAATCTTTTGACACCCCATACTCCGACTGCTAGAATATTATACATTCCTTGGTTATTCCATCTCATCTCATGGTCACCTCCCCTTTTGCAGCCCTCCTTCAGAGATGCGAATGGAGGGCTATTCCAGAATCTTTTGTCAATGGAGAATCATTATCACATTTTATCAATTATAGGGACCTTGTCCTATGGACACATATCATATGGATTTAATGCAATGGTATCCATTGCCTGCTGCAACCTCATTCCAGTGTTTCCTGATTTTTCTGCCTTTTAAGGGCAGTTCCCTACCCAAAAGGGTGTCAAAGTGATCGCTCGCGCAGTACGCAAAAATAGGCGAGTGTAACTCTCAATCTTTTCACGTGCTTGCAGTCGTTATTTTACAATATTACAGTCAAGTCATAAAAGGAATAACACGTTTTCTCCAGGTCAGCGCATCAGAGAAACTCTCTGGCACCACCATACCGATCCTAGGCGAAAAGGTATTTTTTTCTAGATCGTAAGAGTAACCATAATCATGTAATATGGAACTAGAAAATAACTCATTCGTATCTGTCCATCATGCAAATCCATTGCTACGACTGACGATTCGATAGAGAATCATCCTCAAACTGAGGATATATCTGATTTTCATAATTAACATATTATTTTTCTCTCACTATGCAGTCAGTACTTTTTCTATTCCCGTCAGTAAACGCAAGTAACACTGCAGGATATTTTACAATGGTGACCATTTAAACGACACACACACACACACACACACACACACACACACACACACACACACATATATATATATATATATATATATATATATATATATATATATATATACAAACGTACAAAGCTGGAAAGAATATAAAGGTACAAAGAAGATAACAAAGAAATCATGGGTAACAGAAGGAATACTTCAATTGGTCGATGAAAGAAGGAAGTACAAAAATGTTCAGCGAAATTCAGGAGTACAAAAACATGTGTCTTTGAGGAATGAAACAAATAGGAAGTGCAGGGAAGCTAAGACGAAATGGCTGCATGAGAAATGTGAAGAATTTGTAAAAGAAACGATAGTCAGAAGGACTGACTCAGCATATAGGAAAGTTAAAACAATCTTCGGTGAAATCAAAAGTAAGGGTGGTAACATTAAGAGTGGAACCGGAATTCCATTGCTAAATGCAGAGGAGAAGCGAATAGGTGGAAAGAGTGCCCTGAAGGCCTCTACGAGGGGGGAGATCTGTCTGATATGATAGAAGAAGAAACACGAGTCGATTGAGAAGAGATAGGGGAGCAAGTATGAGAATCAATATTTAAAACAGCTTTGCAAGACTTGAGATCAAATAAGGCAGAAGGGATCGATAACATTCCATCAGAATTTCTAAAATCATTAGGGGAACTAGCTACAAAACGACTATTCACGTTGGTATGTAGAATGTACGAGTCTGGAAATATACTGTCTGACTTTCGGAAAAATATCATCTACACAATTCCGATGAATGCAGGAGCCGACAAGTGCGAGAATTATCGCACAATCAGCTTCACAGCTCATGCATCCAAGTTGCTGACAAGAATAATATACAGAAGAATGGAAAAGAAAACTGAGGGATTTGTTAGATGACGATCGGTTTGGCTTTAGGGAAGTTAAGGCACCAGAGCGGCAATTCTGACGTTGCTGTTGATAACGGTAGCATGACTACAGAAAATTCAAGACACGTTCATAGGATCTGTCGACCTTGAAAAAGCGTTCGAGAATGTAAGGCAAGACGTTCGCAGTTCTGAGAAAAATAGGTGTAAGCTATAGGGAGAGACGGGTAATACACAATATGTACAAGAACAAAGGGAGAATAATAAGAGTGGAGGACCAACAACGAAATGCTCGGATTAAAAAAGATGTAAGACAGGTATAAAGTTTTTAACCCCTACTGTTCAATCTGTACATCGAAGAAGCAGTGATGGAAAGAAAAGAAAGCTTCAGGAGTGGAATTAAAATTCAAGGTGGAAGGGTATCAATGATATGATTCGCTGATGACATTGCTATCCTGAGTGAAAGTGAAGAATTACACGATCTGCTGAATGGAATGAACCGTCTAATGAGAACAGAATATGGATTGAGAGTAAATCTAAGAAAGACGAAAGTAATGAGAAGTAGCAGGAATGAGAACAGCGAGAAACTTAACATCAGGATTGACGGTCATGAAGTAGATGAAGTTAAGGAATTCTGCTATCTAGGCAGCAAAATAAGCCATGACGGACGATGCAAGGAGGACACCAAAAGCAAACTAGCACTGAGAAAAAGGGCATTCCTGGCCAAGAAAAGTCTATTAGCATGAAACATAGGCCTTAATGTGAGAAAGAAATTTCTGGAAATATACGTTTGGAACACAGCGCTGTACAGTAGTGAAATGTGGACTGTGGGAAAACCAGAACCGAAGAGAAACGAAGAATTTAAGAATTGGTGCTACAGACGACTGTTGAAAAAGTAAGGAATGAGGAGGTTCGCGCAGAATCGTAGAGGAAAGGAATGTGTGGAAAACACTGAAAAGGAGAAGCGACAGGATTGTTGCAGCGTGTCGGAGGCGGAATACAGCCCAATCAAGTACATAGAAGTGAAGTACAGTTTTACACAGAATATTTACAACATCGCTGCCAACTGGCCCCTATAAGCGTAGACCAGCACAGGTCAGACCCGACTCCGAACTGTCCTGGCACCTGCCTCCAAGCCATTCCCGGCTCAGGCCTATTACCTCGCCTCGTACATGGCAATAGCTGAAAGCAATGCTGCAGGTCCCTTCCTCACTGTTGCTCCACTCCATGTTTACCTTGTCTGGCCTACTATCTGCCGACTATTACCACACACTGCCAGTGGCCCTAGACTTCATCGCCCAACAGCGCCTTTACTGAATTTTAACCAAATTACCCTTTCCTACGACTAAGACTAATACTACCGCAGCAGGATGATAGGACAGCTGTTAAGACATCAGGGACTGACTTCCATGGGGTAGCTGAGGGCAAAAACTACAAAGGAAGACAGTGATTGGAATACATCCAACAGGTAATTGAGGATTTAGGTTGGAAGGGGCCTCATCAAACCAGTCGGAATACTGATGACTCAAACAAAGGGTGCAAAGCAACAATACTGGTGATCCATAATTGTTTGTTCCATGCTACATACAACTGAGCGCGTAGCGCCGACCAACCTACATTAATGAAGAAATATCTTACAAAATTCTGAGATAGTAAAACCAGAACACAAAAATCTGCAGAAAGCAGATTCTGAAATATTTTCGCGGAGGCAGCAAAACAGTACCTCGGGTAAAAAACATCAGTACACATTCAGAGCTCTTGTTAAAGTTAAATGTTGGAAGACTATTTTTGGGAAACGCTTTGTGCTATGCATATAATTTGGTTTCTTTTCTAGTAGTTTCAGTATTTAACACTTAATATTTTTGGGGTAATTTGTCATTACGTAAATTTTCCAAAAAACGGTAGGAACATTTTTGCAGTAGTGAACAAACATGCACAGCGTGACGCAATTATTTTGCCAAAATAGTTTTTTCAGTATCAGTGGTTTGTTACTGCTAAGCGTCATCTGTGAACTGTTTGTGTAGTGAACACTAAGTGGCGCAACGTCACAGCCGGTAGCAATAAAAGTCCCGAAATAGCAAAGCCTACATCTGACACTTTTGTACAACTATATCAAAGGGTGAAAGCCTTACTCAATCAAAATCTTTATGAAAACGATCAAAAACTTGATAAAAAATTTGACGAAAGCAATCAGACGCTTGACAGCAGTGCAACAAGATTAGAGTCTTTGACTAAGGATGTTAGTAATCATACCCAGAAGCAGAACACTTTGTAGACAGACGCTGCGAATCACGTTCTTGAAGTGATACGCGGCGACTTAGAAGGAATAAGTAACGACATTTCAACATTGAAAACGAAAATAAAAGACATGCCAGAACAAAATAAAAAACTGACAAGTGGTAGAGCACTTGCCCGCGAAAGGCAAAGGTCCCGAGTTCGAGTCTCGGTCCGGCACACAGTTTTAATCTGCCAGGAAGTTTCATATCAGCGCACACTCCGCTGCAGAGTGAAATTCTCATTCTGATTTTGATAAAATTCGGTTACAACACACAACTCTACAGTTCATAGTTCAGTAGATATTCAAACAAATAGATGACACAGGAACAAAACATGAAAAACAAGTTGACGATTTTTTACGACAGAAGGAGATTTTGGTTGATAACAGGTTAGACCTCCCCCATGAACCATGGACCTTGCCGTTGGTGGGGAGGTCTGCGTGCCTCAACGATACAGATAGCCGTACCGTAGGTGCAACCACAACGGAGGGGTATCTGTTGAGAGGCCAGACAAACGTGTGGTTCCTGAAGAGGGGCAGCAGCCTTTTCAGTAGTTGCAGGGGCAACAGTCTGGATGATTGACTGATCTGGCCTTGTAACACTAACCAAAACGGCCTTGCTGTGCTGGTACTGCGAACGGCTGAAAGCAAGGGGAAACTACAGCCGTAATTTTTCCCGAGGGCATGCAGCTTTACTGTATGGTTAAATGATGATGGCTTCCTCTTGGGTAAAATATTCCGTAGGTAAAATAGTCCCCCATTCGGATCTCCGGGCGAGGACTACTCAAGAGGACGTCCTTATCAGGAGAAAGAAAACTGACATTCTACGGATCGGAGTGTGGAATGTCAGATTCCTTAATCGGGCAGGTAGGTTAGATAATTTAAAAAGGGAAATGGATAGGTTAAAGTTAGATATAGTGGGAATTAGTGAAGTTCGGTGGCAGGAGGAACAAGACTTCTGGTCAGGTGAATACAGGGTTATGAATACAAAATCAAATAGGGGTAATGCAGGAGTAGGTTTATAATGAATAAAAAAATAGGAGTGCGGGTAATCTCCTACAAACAGCATAGTGAACGCATTATAGTGGCCAAGATAGACACGAAGCCCATGCCTACTACAGTAGAACAAGTTTATATGCCTACTAGCTCTGCAGATGACGAAGAAATTGAAGAAATGTATGATGAGATAAAAGAAATTATCCAGGTAGTGAAGGGAGACGAAAATTTAATAGTCATGGGTGACTGGAATTCGACAGTAGGAAAAGGGAGAGAAGGACACATAGTAGGTGAATATGGCTTGGGGCTAAGAAATGAAAGAGGAAGCCATCTGGTAGAATTTTGCACAGAGCATAACTTAATCATAGCTAACACTTGGTTCAAGAATCATAAAAGAAGTTTGTATACATGGAAGAATCCTGGAGACACTAAAAGGTATCAGACAGATTATATATGGGTAAGACAGAGATTTAGGAACCAGGTTTTAAATTGTAGGACATTTCCAGGGGCAGATGTGGACTCTGACCACAATCTATTGCTTATGAACTGTAGATTAAAACTGAAGAAATTACAAAAAGGTGGGAATTTAAGGAGATGGGACCTGGATAAACTGACTAAACCAGAGGTTGTACAGAGTTTCAGGGATAGCATAAGCGAACAATTGACAGGAATGGGGGAAAGAAATACAGTAGAAGAAGAATGGGTAGCTCTGAGGGATGAAGTAGTGAAGGTAGCAGAGGATCAGGTAGGTAAAAAGACGAGGGCTAGTAGAAATACTTGGGTAACAGAAGAAATATTGAATTTAATTGATGAAAGGAGAAAATATAAAAATGCAGTAAATGAAACAGGCAAAAAGGAATACAAACGTCTCAAAAATGAGATCGACAGGAAGTGCAAAATGGCTAAGCAGGGATGGCTAGAGGACAAATGTAAGGATGTAGAGGCTTATCTCACTAGGGGTACTGCCTACAGGAGAATTAAAGAGACCTTTGGAGAAAAGAGAGCCACTTGAATGAATATCAAGAGCTCAGATGGAAACCCAGTTCTAAGCAAAGAGGGGAAAGCGGAAAGGTGGAAGGAGTATATAGAGGGTCTATACAAGGGCGATGTACTTGCGGAGAATATTATGGAAATGGAAGAGGATGTAGATGAAGATGAAATGGGAGATACGATACTGCGTGAAGAGTTTGACAGAGCACTGAAAGACCTGAGTCGAAACAAGGCCCTGGGAATAAACAACATTCCATTAGAACTACTGACGGCCTTGGGAGAGCCAGTCCTGACAAAACTCTACCATCTGGTGAGCAAGATGTATGAGACAGGCGAAATACCCTCAGACTTCAAGACGAATATAATAATTCCAATCCCAAAGAAAGCAGGTGTTGACAATTTAATAAGCCACAGCAAAATACTAACGCGAATTATTTACAGACGAATGGAAAAACTGGTGTAAGCCGACCTCGGGGAAGATCAGTTTGGATTCCGTAGAAATGTTGGAACACGTGAGGCAATACTGACCTTACGACTTATCTTAGAAGAAAGATTTGTAGACTTAGAGAAAGCTTTTGACAATGTTGACTGAAATACTCTCTTTCAAATTCTAAAGGTGGCAGGGGTAAAATACAGGGAGCGAAAGGCTATTTACGGTTTGTACAGAAACCAGATGGCAGTTATAAGAGTCGAGGGGCATGAAAGGGAAGCAGTGGTTGGGAAGGGAGTGAGACAGGGTTGTAGCCTCTCTCCGATGTTATTCAATCTGTATATTGAGCAAGTAGTAAAGGAAACAAAAGAAAAATTTGGAATAGGTATTAAAATCCAGGGAGAAGAAATAAAAACTTTGAGGTTTGCCGATGACATTGTAATTCTGTCAGAGACAGCAAAGGACTTGGAAGAGCAGTTGAACGGAATGGACAGTGTCTTGAAAGGAGGATAGAAGATGAACATCAACAGAAGTAGAACGAGGATAATGGAATGTAGTCGAATTAAGCCGGGTGATGCTGCGGGAATTAGATTAGGAAATGAGACGCTTAAAGTAGTAAAGGAGTTTTGCTATTTGGGGAGCAAAATAACTGATGTTGGTCGAAGTAGAGAGGATATAAAATGTAGACTGGAAATGGCAAGGAAAGCGTTTCTGAAGAAGAGCAATTTGTTAACATCGAGTATAGATTTAAGTGTCAGGAAGTCATTTCTGAAAGTATTTGTATGGAAGTGAAACATGGACAATAAATAGTTTGGACAAGAAGAGAATAGAAGCTTTTGAAATGTGGTGCTACAGAAGAATGTTTAAGATTAGGTGGGTAGATCACGAAACTAATGAGTAGTGTTGAATAGGATTGGGGAGAAGAGAACGTTGTGGCACGACTTGAGTAGAAGAAGGGATCGGTTGGTAGGACATGTCCTGAGGCATCAAGGGATCACAAATTTAGCATTTGAGGGCAGCGTGGAGGGTAAAAATCGTAGAGGGAGACCAAGAGATGAATACACTAAGCAGATTCAGATGGATGTAGGTTGCAGTAGGTCCTGGGAGATGAAGGAGCTTGCACAGGATAGATTAGCATGGAGAGCTGCATCAAACCAGTCTCAGGACTGAAGACCACAACAACAAAATCAGGTTAGAGACAGAGATGCAGAAGGCTGTTGAGAAATTATTATTGATGTGTACACAGAGCAGATCAGATACAAAGAGCACTCACACAGGGTCTGCCTAAGTGGAAGGATCGTGTGCAAACACAAATAGGAACGGAACTGGAGTAACTAGAAGAAAAATAAATTAACATTAACGAGCAAGAAAGGAACGTTAGTAGCTATAGAGGTATGAGTAATAACGCATGCCATAATCCAGTATGAATGTGCTGAAGGAAATGTTGGTAGCACAAACATAGTACCACAAAACGCGGGGTTAGACATCACACTTTCAGCAGTTGTACTTGAAGAAATTCTTCTAAAAAACCGACAGTTCCGGGGGCTCATCCCAGAAAACAAATCTGTTCTTCCAGATACTTTGGTTAAGGCTTTTAGAAGTGTGTTGCCTACAGCTTGGTGTGAACAACAAAAGAGCCGGTATGTATTAGGTTTCATACAAGGTGAAGCTGCGCTTTGGCATGTCAGACGGCAGAGATCTATGGCACATAAGCACAATTTGAAAACGCATTTCCTGAGAAATATTGGTAGTGCAGTTTACAGGACAGATTAAGAAACAAGTGTTTAGCGCAGAGCCATACTACATCAGACAGGGTAGGTTAAGACATTGTTTGAGAATTGCGTACGTAAGACTCGTTTCTGGGAGTAATTCCTGGCTCTTAGTAATCATCTACACATTGTGAAAGGAAAACTTACATTTCACATTACAGGAAACTGGTACATGTTGGTTCTAATGGCTCTGAGCACTATGGGACCTAACATCTATGGTCATCAGTCTCCTAGAACTCAGAACTACTTAAGCCTAACTAACCTAAGGACATCACACAACACCCAGTCATCACGAGGCAGAGAAAATCCCTCACCCCGCCGGGAATCCAACCCGGGAACCCGAGCGTGGGAAGCGAGAACGCTACCGCACGACCACGAGCTGCGGACCTGGTACAGGTCCCAGAAACTAGTGTAGAACACTTTTTTTCGGGCGTTGATTATATTGACCTTATAAATGAATTTATGAAGGCTAGTGATGACGATAATAACCAGAATAGGTACCGTAATGTGGGGTGCGGAGGACAGGCTACGCCAGCTGGAAGCAGTACAGCAGGCTGCGCCGACGTCAGTGCCTGGTAAGGCCGGCGGCACCTCTCCGTATCATAAAAGGAGACGTGGTTTAAGGACAGTTTGTTTCCATTGTGGAGGAAATGTTGTTCCGGACTTGCAACGGTGGACAGTAAAAGTAACTAAAGGCAGCATGGGGCATGGAAGCAAATATTGTCCTGTGTTACTTACCGGGATCTAGTAGTAAGGAATGGACTCTCGATTTCTTCAAGAACCTTACTACTCTCCTCTGGGTGCGATGGAGCCCAGTGCACTAAAACTACGGTGAAAGAAAAGCACTCTGCAGCCCGCGGTCGTTAACACACGTGCGGATGTGTAGTATGCGGCACCGCTCGAGTGCGGTGGATAAGAAGAGCAGCTGCATCGCTGTGGTACCCCACTGATTGTTGCGTATGCACTCACGTAAGTGCCAGTATTTTTGCTTCCCAACGGACCTAGAGACAATGTGAGCATAAATATAGGGAGTGAACTTCACAAAAATACTTATGGATATGCATATTGAGGGAATTTGTAGGGAAAAGAATAAATGTATCCTCACTATAAGGTCATGAGGCAACACAAAAGAAGAAATCTCGAGACACCCCAGACCTAAGATTACCGAGAAGAAATGATGTAATGAAGGAGAACGTAGTATTTTTATGTAGATATGTATGTAGTATAAGACGTTATCTAGTTTCTATTAAAATATGTGTTTCATGGTAACTATCACTTGAGAAAGAGGTGAAGATTCTTCAAAACTATCTGGTACCACAGGGACTCTCGTGTACTAGTGTACTACGCTTTGAAGACTCTTTGCCGCGCGGGATTATCCCAGCGGTCTGAGGCGCTGCAGTCTAGAACTGTGCTGCTGGTCCCGGCGGAGGCTCGAGTCCTCCCTCGGGCATGTGTGTGTGTGTGTGTGTGTGTTTGTCCTTACGATAATTTAGGTTAAGTAGTGTGTAAGCTTAGGGACTGATGACCTTAGCAGTTAAGTCCCATAAGATTTCACACACATTTGAACATCTGAAGACCCTTTCATGCGTGGAACAAAGGGCAACTCTTTCCCAACCAATTCCTGAATCATCCTATGACTTTAACATCCAATAAGTCATCTGGAGAAAACATATACCTATGTATGAATCTAGTATTTTTCCTTGTTTCAGTTTCAGGTCCAAGGAACTGTAATTGTTTTACTGAAAATCACTTGTTTTGTTCTATTATTGAAATATGAATATGTGCACAAAGACAGAAATCATCTTGTATGCAGCTAATGTGTGAAGGGATAAATTACGCGATATAATTAGGTAAGTTAAAATTATTTTTCGTGTGTAAAGACAATATTGCTTTTTTTACTATAGTTGGAAGAACAGAGCGAAAGACAGTTTCATACTACTGTAAAAATTGATGTGTGAAAGAACCATATACGAGGTCATCGAAATTCAAAGCTACGTGAACAATAGTGAAAACAAAAATTTAAAAAAACCCGTGAACATTGTGGCACAGGTGAAAGAGAGGTTGTAACGGCCATTTTCTGAAGTGAATCATTGGGTTCAGCAATGTTAGTGTAAATTGCACAGACTTTTTGCCCAAGGGGGCAGTGAAGATTTACAATAAATAATTTCGGTACCAGACGGAATATTACCTTTCCCTGTAGAGAAGGCGAAGGAGTTTAGCTGATCTGCGAGGCTGTAAAAAGAGGTAAGTGAAAACTGGTTAATACCTGGCTGGCTTGGACTGTGTCAAAATGGCCGCTTTCGCTGTACGTAAAAATGAAGCGAGTATAATTCTCACCCTTTGCTAGAGCTTGAGTTCACTGTCAAAAAATAAAAGGAATATCATTTTTCTCTAGGTCAGCTCATCAAAGAAGCCCTCTGTCTCCTGCATACCGCTGTAAAGCGATAACCACAATCAGGAAATATGGTAACAGCAAATAACCTGTTCTTACTTCTCTCACTAATGTAAATTCCTTTTGCGTTCCTAAGGATTCGACTGAGAACCAACCTCAGACTGCAAGCGTATCTGATTATCGAAATTATTAATTTTCTCTCACTAAGCAGTCAACATTCTATATCTAATAGTAAACGCAAGTCACACAGAAGGAAATTTACAGGCTGTTTGCAGAATGAGAGTGACTACGTATGCCTGAAGTCTTCGGCTGCCATTCCTAATTACTATTATTCAGGATTTAAGGAGGCGTTGGGTTCGAGCGGTAAGTCGAGGACAATTTGATTGCTGTTCAAAGATGCTACCCTCCTTTCATCCATTCTATTTTTGTCTTTGTGCTCGGCATTTTGTTTCTGCGTATGAGGACTTCATGTGACACACCTTCAACTTCACCGCTGAATGCTTACCTAGTTTTTAATATTATTTTTTATTTATTTTTATTTTTATTCGTTTACTACAGAGACAGCCGGCCCTCTGGCCGAAAACGCTGAGCTACCGTGCCGGCAACCATAGAGCACTCTTGCAATATACATTTGATAATCATTCAAAGCGAGCATATGGTCCGCAGTAATCATTTTCTCGATTTGCATTGCGAAGTTACGGAAAGTTTCAAGATATGTTTGCTGTTCTCACATATCGAGATCGGATATTTGTATCTTTATGAGGAAAATTTGTTTCGAGGGTCGGTACATAAACTGTTTGATGTTAACATCCATAGCTTGATATTTCGTCACTCCCGCTATCAATGAACATCTGTTGACGATTTGCAATTTGTATATATGTTGCCTTGTTTGAGTTCCTTACTTGCTGGAATACTGTGTGCAAATTGTCTTCAGAGTTCTAACATTGCATCTGTTACCGTGATTTGATTACTTCTGGGAGTCACTTCCTTGCATTTATATCTATTCTTTCAAACAAATTTTCCCTTGCCAATCACTATCCTAGTTAGACGAATTTATGGCGGCTTGTACTCAGCGATTAGCATACAATTGATCAATGCTAAACACACTGTTTGGTATTAGTGAGTAGTAGAATCTTTATGAATTACATACTGCCATCAAAATGAGGACCGATATAAATTACTATGAGTACCATACCGCATGTTGTTTGCACGAATATTCAGCGGAACAAGTAGGTGTTGGTGTTTACGCAGCAGGCGGAACGCAGTCATTGCTCTAAATAAAATGTGGTTATCTGATGCATTATAACTGAGAGCCATTATAACAGATGGGCCCCCATGCCCACAGTTTTGCAAGCGGGTAAAAACCACGTTGTTTTACACATATTTCAAGCACGCTGAAATGATTTTTATGATTACTCAGCTTCACACAAATTCATATTAGTTTTATTACGTCCATTATAAATCGTTGCGCAATAAAAGTAGCGGTAAGTGTTCACTGACTACGAAATTTTCTACAAACTCTTTAAGATCATATCACATTACTAGCTTTATTCGTGGGTTATATATTGTAAATACTTATATCCACACTTACTTACGCAAGAAATCCATTTTCAAAACGCGCCAACGATGTACGAGCATCTATCAACCCTTTAGCAAGGGTTTCGTGGTTACAAGTATTCTGAATAATAGCTTCTTCTTCTTTATTTCATTTCTTGTCGTATCCTATTAGTGCGATCAGAAATCTTGCTGCTCATGGTTACTCATTAGCTACTGCAATCACTCCACATTCACATTGTTTAAGGAAACTGCTTTTGCATTTATTGCTGGCGTATTTTCTGTGGAGAACCTGCGCAGCTCGAATTGCAAATTCTGTTCTTTTAAGTATTCAGAACACATGTAACAAACATTTATGTAGATGTACACCCTTCATGCATATGATAAATAGTGATTATATTATTTGCTGTTTGATTTGTCTGCATTGCATTTACTTTCTGTGGACTGAATCTCATTCTAATCGTATATGATATTCTACTATTTGCAAGCTTATTTACTTTGTGAAACTTTATGGAAAAGTGAACATTCCGCTGCATTCACTCATAAAAACTGGAAATTATTCAGTTTGATAGAGGGCCTGAATCTATTCCAGATTTTTGGGTTATTCCAGAGAGAGTTATCTGTTTTCATATTGGAGTGTTGAAGGGATATTTGGATTGAATAAAGGTGGTAGCTTTTTGAAACAAAAAATAGTGTAATGCGAGCAATTTCATCCATATGTTTGGATAACTATCAAGCCTCGTGTGCTGTACTGAAGCTTTGTTCGCTATAATGCTGTATTTGACGTTGAAATTACATTTTGAGAGTGGTTTTAGGCTAGTTAAAGACAATTTTACACTACAAAATATATTTCTTGTTTAGGATGTAACTTTGGCCTTTGCCGCTTGTAAGAATATAATGTTCAAACGTGAAAGTGTTTATAGAGGCTAGGTTTGTGGGTAAACGTCTACAGCGATCGTTCTGAAACACTTCCCTGTTTTTATCTTGTGTTTATTTCAGTGTGGCACATTATTTGATGGGTCATTGCTTCATTGTTCAGTGATAATACTCAGTTATGGTCAGAAATGGTAACCTAGTGTGAGGTGTGAAATTTCTTCCAATTTCCGTCCCCCCCCCCCCTCCTCCTCTCTCCATCACCCTCTCCAGTAGCATACCTGAGTGTGAAACGTTGAGTGCAGTTTAGTGCAGAATCATTTCTTTAGAATATTAAATACACTGCTTTTTTTAGTAAATCTGTTCGTGAACAAATAGGATATGGAATTCGAAAAATTTTGTGGCTTGTCCTGACCTGAAGTCGTGTGGAACAGTGGCTAATGATCTCTGAAATATTCGTGATTCTAGTATTTATTACCTGTTGAATCTGCTTAATTTTAAGATTCAGTGCGATTGATTACTTAAATTTTGTGTTTACGTGAGGAGAATATTGAACACATTTCTCTGTTGTGGTTTGGATTGATTCTTGATTTTTTGAATATACTTCTGATTAGTGAGAAGGGATGTTGAGCGTTACTGTCTTATGATTTTTACGTTGTGTTGCTATAAAGAAGTAGTCATAGCACTGTGGAAAATTTTTAATCACGTCTTTGGCTTTTAATTATTGCATTTCTGCATTTTGCTACACGTTACTGAAAGACGTTAGTTATGGTTTCGTCCTTTTCAACATCTACGACAAGAATGGAGAGGAGCCAAGTAACTGCACAGGGAATTGCTTCAACGTTCATGAGTGTGCTTACGGAAGACATGGGGATCTATTAGTGAAATCAATATAGGAGATGTATCAAGATGCAAGAAAAATGATGGATAGTTAAGGAATAACACAGAGGAAATGAATGCTGACTATAAAGTGTTAAGGAAAAGGTATGAACAGATGGGTAATAATCTTCATGAAACGATAAGTGGGACACAAAAGCAATCAAAAGATAGGACTGGTGAATTACAGGAACAAAATGAGACACAGGGAGCTAATCTTAAGACAATTAAATCTGTTAAAAAGTAGTTCAAAAGAAGTGGAACAGCAGCAGGATATTGTTTTTGTCAGGTGGGAACAATATGAGTTAGTGGGTAGGTTTGATGTCGTTCCAAGTCAGAAAGTTGTAAATCAAATTCAGGGGCAAACAAGGGGGCGGGAGGTTATTAGAAAAGTTGATCAATTTGCCATTTCTGTAGATCAACTGACTGTAAACGATGAGCAGAATTCAGATTATAGTTTGTGATTCAGAGCGGGCTACAGCCGCTCAGACGGAGATGATGGGTACACCTGCCGACCTGATAGTAAGTGGAAAACCAGAATTAAGAGAAGAAGAAGAGTTACTTATAGTCAATGAACATGAGTTTTGTTCTAATGTTAAGGTGAAGGAACAGAATAAACATCCTACCAGTGACATTACTGAGAAGAAATTATTAATAAGTAAAGAAGTAGTGAATGAAGGTTCAACGAGAACAGAGCTCGCAACTCTTGTGGCTTCATGTTTTGAAAATATGTACGTATGTTTCTGTGAATGCTGTACCACCTTTACTTCCAAACAGGCTTTCATGTATGTTATATCTATTGTAAAAAGTAACCTATGTCTATTTCTGTTACGAGACGTGTTTGAGGCAGTGTGACTTCAGTTGCTGCGGTATGAGATAAGCGATTTATACTTTATTTTTTGTGTGTTTTGGAATTGGTGCCTTTGATGTAACAGGTTTCCAATAAGTACTGCATCATGTTTCAAGTCATATACTATCATAGACGAAAACAATGGAACCCAGTTAACTAAGAGTAAGAATATGGTTTCCATTGGGTTCACTGAAAGTCTCAGTATTAGAATACGTGGTGGTTCCATGTCAGCTTTTTTTTCATATATTCGTTGTAATTCTGTTTCTTTTTGTGTGTTATTTTAATTCCTGAGTATAAATAAGCTTATCCATATGTTAGTGAGCACCAGGCAGTCAATATGTGCTCTGCTTTGAATTTCATTTTTCATATGTTTAGATTTATTTAGCATTAATGAATTAGCAGTCACGTGACAGATGATTTTTTCTTATGGATGGCAGTGTATTTTGAGGAAGTAAGTATTATGGAAGATGATAATTAATGAGGGAGTACTTAGCGATAGCCCGCATCTCGTGGTCGTGCGGTAGCGTTCTCGCTTCCCACGCCCGGGTTCCTGGGTTCGATTCCCGGCGGGGTCAGGGATTTTCTCTGCCTCGTGATGGCTGGGTGTTGTGTGCTGTCCTTAGGTTAGTTAGGTTTAAGTAGTTCTAAGTTCTAGGGGACTGATGACCATAGATGTTAAGTCCCATAGTGCTCAGAGCCATTTGGACCATTTGGACTTAGCGATTTTTCAACATAGAATATTACTAAGATAGTGCAGAGTTGACATACACATGTTGGTGTGTTTACGAGTGTGTTGTATTCATTTATACAATTATTTTCGTTCTGTAATGAAGAAGTTTTTCTAAATACTTTATGCAATTTCTTCTTTGTGTTGTGACTAATATGATGATTCAGTATTTTGACGTGGTGGTATGGTTACATTTATTACTGTGCATTTTAGGAAGATAATGCCAGTTGATGATTTTTTTGTACTGAGTCTTTAACTGTGAAATGTGTTCATGAGTGGACTTTTCTGAATGTGTGGTTATTCAGTCGCCTGGATGAAGGTATACTTCCTGGATGAAGGGATACTATTGTACCTGTATGTTAACAAGTGAATTTTAATTTTGCAGCTGACTGTCTTGTGAGTGACATTTGTTTCTGGTACAAAGAACGTTGTGTTTGGCCTATAATTTATGAGTCATTCTGAGTAAACTGTGACGATGAATGTGAATATGATATTATGTGAGATTACTAGTAGCAGGGCACTGCAGGTTCTGGCCAGGAATTCACTGACTTGAGTGTCAGTGGTTTCGTATTACAGCTGAGACGACTGTGCATGTCATATTTTGCTGGTAGCAGCATCTCGAAGGTCATACGGGGAACCAAGTGCCAAAACCCTGGGGGTGAGAGCTGGTGAGAGGAGGTCGCGGCTCCCCATGTCACTGCGATTTGCATGAAGCATCCCCAACCCTAAATACCCCCTACTCTACAGCAAATGGAGCATGAAGTGCAATGCTGCATTAGCGCTTTCATGGGAGTGGGAATCAACTGTAGTTTCCATGCATATCATATATCACTGACATCACCATCGTGATCCAGTCATGCACACTCCAACCCCCTTGCGCCCTGCACTCCTGTAATCTGCATGAAGCACCCTCACATCACACCCTCATACCCCACACACAAGTTATATTTTGCCCTCATACCCCACACACAAGTTATATTTTGCGGGTGCTTTCATATTTCTGAGACTATACGAGAAAAACAGAGTTCATGTTAAAAACTGCCTTGCCAGTCGTCATGGTAAATTTCATTTGGAGCTATATATCATACATTTCATAATACTGGGATGAGTAGATAGCATACTTATCAACAAGCAATTAAAAACTATCATTAGTTTATAAAATATAAATAATGAATTAGGAATTCATATTTGTCGCACAAGAGTTTCACCTTAAATACTATCACACATATCCCGAAAAAGCGAAATAAAAACAAGTCCTATGTCCAGTCACATGGTGCCTCTAACGGTGCGGCCACTCCACGCGACAAGTTTTATCTGAAACATTTTTTTAATCCATTGACAGATGGCGCTGAAATCGAGAAGAAAGTAAAATTGAAAAAGGACTGTGATTTATTTAGAATTATCCGAGAAATACGTATCAGATAGATAAAAAATGTTCACCAGTTCTTTTGTTACCCTTACCTCTCACAATTTGGGGTGCTTCATTAATGAAATTAGCCACGAAGAAATTGTTCAAAGTTATCCCCATTTGGTTCAATGCATAAAGTCAATCGTCTACGAAAGTAGTCCACAGTTTTGAGGAGCACATCTCGTGGTATGGCTGCACACGCACTTCGTATGCATTGCTCCATGCCGTTTCTGGTTGTGGGCTGTCTTTCAAAACAACCCACAAGAAAAAATCTGTAGAAGTTAGGTCTGGTGAACGTGGAGGCCACTGAATTTGTCCGCCGCGTCCTATCCGCTGACCAGGGTTCCGTAAATTTAAAACGTTCCGCACATTTTTAGCATAATGGGGAGCTGCTTCGTCCTGTTGAAACCACATTCGTTGCCTCATTTCTAAATCAACATCTGCCATTAGCTCCAACAAATCATCGCGGAGAAGTTGTAAATAAGATTCCCACTAACATTTCGGTCAAAAAGAATATGGTCCTATCCAGTAACCGCTTAAAATTCCACACCGACCATTTGTGTTGATTGTCACCGGGTCTGTGCCAGTGTGGGTTGACAGGGGACCAATAATGACAATCACGAATATTTAATTCGCAACGGTTTTCGAATGTGGCTCCATCGGTGAACATAATGTATCTAAAAAAAATCATTCTCACCTCTTATCATTTCCAAGTCCCATTGGCAGAAATGCACGCGTATTTACATATCTTTCACCGTTAATGCCTGTGTCAGTGTGATATGATGCGCATGATATGTATGTGCCTTTCAAATCCTCAAAACAATTGATTTCAGTATTGCAGTTTGTCTCTGAATCGCATGACTACCAATTTCGGGATGCAATTGAACACAGGTGAGAACGGTAAGGGCACGAGCGTCATTTTCATTGTATTCGTGATGACAAGGTGGACGGTACATGTATCCATTTCGAGCTCGTTGAGTGCAATTTCGAATAATGTTTTCGCTTGGATGTCGTCTGTTTGGGAAACGATCCGCATTAAGTTGCGCAGCTGCAGTGTAATTGTTATGGCATTCACCTAAAATCAACATCATATCAACAGTGTGTATAGGAGGATAGTGAGCCATGTTTCGCTAAAGAATAATTTACTTTCGTCAGTTGATGTTTACGGTTCACAATCTGAAAGTGAAGTGACGTCTGATCGCATTCAAATTCAAATGGCTCTAAGCACTACAGGACTTAACATCTGAGGTCATCAGTCCCCTAGACTTAGAACTACATAAACCTGTCAAACCTAAGGACATCACACACATCCATACCCTAGGCAGGATTCGAACCTGCGACCGTAGCAGCAGCGCGGTTCCAGACTGAACCGCCTAGAACCGCTCATCCAAAGCGACCGGCTCTGATCGCATTGCACCGACCTTTATACCGAGTCTTAGTTTGCAGTTTGGCCACGGTAGCGCCATAGTCGCGTGAGTAATGCAATTGTGACGAGTTCCCTAACGAAATTTTAATACAATTTCTCCTCCCTCCATCAAAAACTGGCGGGTATGATACATTCTGTAAAAAAAAGCTTAATTTGGCGTAATGAAAGAATGGTGCACATTTTATATCGATTTGACTCGTCCTTCCCGGATCATTCTAAATAAATGCGGAGTTCTTCCCCAATTTCAATTTATCTCGATTTCAGTGCCATCTGTCAATGGTTTAAATGTTTCAGACAAAACTTGATAACTTTTTTATGGAGAATCCGAATCTGCAATAAAAAATGGTTGTTTCCATTTAAGATTTAAAAGTTGCCCCCCAACCAAAGCCAAGGGGGCGGAGGCTGGATGTCACATGTAGTATCATTTGATGTCGCCTTTGAGCTTACGAACGTGTCTTACCCACTATTTTTACCCGATGTATAGTTTTCGAGATAATCTCATCCGAAACTTCAGATGAGGCATGTAGATAAGGAACAGCACAGGGTCTATAACACTACTTTGCCGAACGCCAGAAATCACTTCTGCTTTACTCGATGACTTTCCGTCAATTACTATGAAATGTAATATCTCCGACAGGAAGTCACTGATCCGGTCACATAACTGAGACGATATTCCATAAGCACACAATTTCACTACAAGGCGCTTGTGTGGTACAGTGTCAAAAGTCTTCCGGAAATCCTGAAATATGGAATCAATCTGAGATCCCTTGTCAATAGCACTCAATACTTCATGCGAATAAAGAGCTAGTTGTGTTTCACAAGAACGATGTTTTCTAAACCCATGCCGAATGTCAATAGACCGTTTTCTTCGAGGTAATTCATTGACAAGCATTTGAAATATTCCCCTGTACTTGTCCAAGCATTCACCGACGACTGCATCCCGGTATGACAGGCAACCATATCGACTCAATCTCAGCTGATTATCGCTATATCGCATCGCCACATGCGAAATCTCTGGGGTGTGGAAAGTGTTGCCTAACCCACTGGCGCATGGGCATCAAAAATTGCGTGACTCTCTATAGGAACAGTTTAAAGTGCTCAACGAAGGTGTGCTGATGGCACCACCTCCCGTGATCATGCCACAGGAGAGCGTTACACAGTGGAGGTGAAAAGGCTTAAGTGCACTTCACTGCGTTCGAACACGTTCAAATTTCGTCAATGGTTTTGAACGGTCCCTTGCGATTCCACAGCAAAAAATTCTGTCTTACTACACTCCAAAGGGGCGAGACCACGTTCAATAGGGTGGCAGCCCCACGATGTCCTTAGGGAAGTGTTGTGTCGCCTGGAGGTGTCAGCTTATCAAGAACGTCGTTTCGTTGGACGACTCAGTGAAAACTGTCGTTTTCGACAGCGAAATGTTTGCAATTAAGCGCCCGAATTGTAGGGACTTTCTGTGCCATCTCACGAGACCTTTTGATGTCTATTCTGAGTGGCGGTGTACCTTAAATGTTTTCCTTAGCCACCCGTAAGAAACCCGCGTGATTTGAACGCTGGTGTTGCGATTTTGACCTCGATTGCAGAGGCGTCATCAGATGGGTGAGATGTGGTTAAGGCAATGTGTGATCACCTTACCATCGTCTTACGCATCCAAAGTGGCATTATACAGAATTGTGGCGAAATCTGGTGCTGGTGTGACATCATTAACCCATAATACAGCTCACTTGAACTTCTGATGTCTGGCATTTTTTCCTCACGTATCGACGCGTTGCTGTTTGGAGCGTTGCCAGTGCTTGGGTGGTGAGACAGGCGTTACCATTTTGCACCATTGAAGAGAAAGATTGTAGCCACCTTCACATCAAATTTCGGATTTCCGCGTCGCAGCTGGAGAAAATGACAGGTTTTCAAAGTAGTGAGACTTTAATTGTGTTGAGCTGCGTACTTTCAGGAAAGATTCCGAGCTCTGCTGATACGACTACCGGACTGGAAAATGATCTCCAGTAACAGTTCTCTACACCGCCTCCAACTGACCTCTAGCACCTCTTCACGACGACAGAACATTAACACAGTTCGAAGTCAACAGAAAACAATAGTGCACAAGCACTATACCTAAACTTCCCGGAAACCAGTGTATTTTATTGGATTTAGTGAGAACGTTGTCAAGTCCGTCTCGTTAACTAAACACCAACATCTAGATGACTGCTTGGCTCCAAAACTTAACTGGGAATCGCTGCCTACTGAGCATTACGCACTTGATAAAACGTTGCTGCTTGAACTTTTTCATATATCACCAACCCGGTCGAGTGCCATCCTGATCCCTAGCACCATTTGTGAATCCTCAGTCAACCGGTGGGGGCGATCGAGTACCTACGACAACGTCATTGGCTGTCGAAGGCGGGCCGCTAGCCAGATGACAGGGACTCGATCATAGGTGGGGACCGCCGGCTTCGCCTGGTCTCCGCTTATCCCGTCGACACATGCTGACCTACCAGTAACCGCCTACATCGATAATTCTGAGAGGGTCACTGAAATATTTAATACTAAAATGCGAACTTACAAATAAACAAACTTTATGTACTTTCCCTAAAATGTTTTACAACTACTTTACATTGCTGACACTGATTGGCGTGGAAAGGCACATGTTTCAAACAAATTTAAATTAAATATTGCCGTAGAGAACAAATTTCAATGATGTTTTCTTATGTACGACCTTGTAATGGTCGCCTGGTCGTAGATATTGCTAATTGCTATAATCGCACTATTTCACTCCCATTTACGGAGCTTGTTAGCACTTGATGTTAGGTTGGCGCCATTAAAATGCATTGTAGTAATCACTGCTGCTTGCTGGATCGCTGCTGTGTCTCGATGTTGATGCTGGCTCTAAATCTGGTTGTCTAGGGTTAAAAACATGAGGTCCCGTGATTTTTATGTGCTTTTGATGATAAAGGATGAACGAAACCAACAAATATGTAAACTTCAAATATTTATTTCTCTGGTGGCCATCTTAAGTCCACTGTCCACCAAAGACTATGACACAACACAACTTCCTTGACATGTTCTTTGCATTGTTTATCCACCTCAAACAATAACACACAAACACACTGTACCAAAGTGACATTCCGACTGCCTGTCGACCCTTCTTGCTGCTCGTATTTATAACATTGTCAAAGAACTACTAAAAAGAGATATAGTTTACAAGTCACATGTACATCTGTTATCATAATTTGTGCAGAAAAGTTATTAATTTGCATCGAGTGACATAATTTAACATGTTATTAAAATGACAGACAGATTTGTTGACTTTGTTACAAAAAGGCCGTTTTTTAGAAGTTTGTCAATTGACTTCTCTAATTTGCATAAATAAGTAATTAACATGAATTATTAAGAAATACATTGGTTTTCGTCTAAAACAGGATTGATTTCGTGAATACTAAGTGAAACCGCTCCTAGTGAACAAATAGGTTTCACTGGGTGATTTTTATTTAAGGAGATCCAAAATACCTAAGTTGTACACTATTTTTCGTACTTCATATTAATTATTTAAGATGAACTCAGTGTTTTTACATGATGACATTTGCTGTATCAGTGATCAAGTGATATTAACTTTTGTGTGGGTTAGTTATTCAGTATAATTTAATGGGTTGACTGTTTATGGAGACATGTTACGCAATCATTGTTAACATACACAATAACTTTTCTATAATCATAAATACTCGTTAAACTGGTTGAATTTGGAGGGTATCGCATACTTCGGAACAGTAAAGCCTTTAATATGTTCCGTTACAACCTCAAGTGATAAATTTGTTCATAATTGCTCTGAGCACTATGGGACTTGACATCGGAGGTCATCAGTCCCCTTGAACTTAGAACTACTTAAACCTAACTAACCTAAGGGCATCACACACATCCATCCTCGAGGCAGGATTCGAACCTGTGACCGTAGCGGTCGTGCGGTCCCAGACTGAAGCGCCTAGAACCGCTCGGCCAACCCGGCCGGAGATAAATTTGTGAACATGTAAATTATAATGTAATTGTGGATATAAGTCTCGCTGGAACTGTCATTGTGATGGTCAGACATTCCGAAGGCTTCCGCCTTGATTTACTGCTGGGGTTTCCCTTGGGCCTCGCCTAATGGGGAAGGTAAGTAATGATCCCTGGCGATATCTTCTTTTAATCCGGAATATCGAGAACCGGGTACTATAGTTACAAGTACGTTTACTCAGTAGTAACAAGTGGCCTTCAGCCCGAGCAAACAATCAAGTAACGAATGGATGTACCAGCTGACTGTTGTAACGTGAGGTTAGTGGAAAGTTTCAAGCAGGTTACGTCACTTAACATGCTTTAAGCTTTCCAGAGGGTGTTGTGGCCTATCTAATGTATGACGCCATTTATTCAACCGATATGAAGGTAATGCAAAATAAGAAAGTAATATCTGTAATATTATAAGACATTTTGTCGAGTCTGATCATATTTTGTGAAAAAAGAATGCTATGTTTCAACACGTTCCAGAAAAGCATGGAACTTCATGTAATATATATACACAAGAGACATTTTGCTCGCCCCTGTTTGTTCTCTGTTTTTCGCTTGCTCTCTCTCTCTCTCTCTCTTGTGGATCGATGTATGTATAATTAGCTATCTGTATTTACTTTGAAGTTACAATATATTGATAACTGAAAGCATCTTACGTTTTCTTTCAAAAATTTATCTCCCTCCAATTGAAGTTTATTCAAAAATAATAATAATATTGCTGTCTTTGACTGTTTCGGTGGCGCCGAGTTCGCCATAACGAGTACTAAAAAATATTTCAGTGTTTTAGAGCTTCACTCGCAAAGGAATATAATTCTAAGTGCTTTTATGAATTTTGGTAGTCAGTTGTCAATATTAAAGTTCGTTAATATTTTTGATTACGAAACTTATTCAGAGATTTAACAACGCAAGGCTTAGGTGAGGCTTCACCCCTGATGTAAAATATTTTCAGTTAATTCAACGGATTAAAAGTTAACTCAGTTCTTAAGGAGATAAAGGTAAAGAAATCCTTTGTAATAATTTAATAATACGCAGGTGTTTGTAATATTCTTTCTTTCTGTGTAAAATTAGATTAATTTGCTGGGAAAAGGAATCATTTCATGCTCTATATTGTCGCTGTTTTAGTAGCCGGTTACGTTAAGTTGTTATGCATTGAAAGAGAGCGTAACATTTCTGTTAATAATAAATAACTTTTTGCCAGCGTATTGAGATTAAGTAACGCTACGTATATATAAGACGCATTTACTCGCGCTCAAAATATACGTGACATTCCTCAAAGCAATACTCAGAATTTAAACTCTGCTACGTTACATTATCATCGCTGTAGGTTGGGACTGACGCCTGCGCGCGTATTTCAAAACAGCGCGTAGCAGTCAGCACTGACTTATACGGAATAACTAAGTTAATTCAACACTCCAAAAATTACGCAGCGTTTCGGGGAACAGAATCCTTAAAGGGAAGTCAATGGACTTCTTACGCCCAGACGACCATCTACTTTGGGAAAGACTAACACCTAATTCAAGGCTCTAGAAAGCCTCTAGCCCTCAGAAACTAACCCTGTTCTTCTTCTTCTTCTTCTTCTTCTTCTCCTTCTTCTTCGTTAAGTGAATTGTGTGTTACAGTACTTGATCTCTTGTATGTTCTTCCTACATTTCTTATTCCAGTGCACTTATAATGGATAGCCTTTGCTGGGAATATTTCTCCGCCGATGCGGTCTACATGTTCCTTCCATTTTCCTCTATTTTCCTTTACATTTTTGTGTAGGTTACGAACTCCTAAGTATTTCATTATATCCTAATTTCTTTTCCATCTTCTTTTGCACATTCTTTCACTGTACTTTGAAGTCTCATTTCTTGTGGATGTATTCTACTTTATTGGTCTGTTGCTGTTGCCCACGCCCCTCTTCTGTAAGTCAAGGTTGGTGCTGCTATTGTTTTATAAAACTTCATCTGGTTTTCTTTCCTGGCTTTACTCTGCCGACTTCTTACGATGGTCTTACATCGCGAAGAAGATTTATTTACTTCTCGGTCCATGTTATGGCTATATCCTCAAGTGACGTCTCATCTTAGACATTTGAAACCTATACTTGCTCCAAGATATTATTATTCAAGACATATTTAGAACTTACTGTTGTCTGTCCTGATATGCCATCACTTACCTATGGACAAAGTTAAGATGCTATCTGAGGCTATCTGCTGCAGCTTGTAGACTCCCATATTAACGTCGTCGTCATTCTGACCCTGTCGTTGGCAATAGCCACCAGAATTTGATTCCGGAGTGGCCAGGGAATGATAGAATACGCGTGGTCTCGGATATTCAAAATTAACGTTTTCCGTGATTCGTAACACCTTTCTTGTAACGGTTGCTTCTGCGAGTGTGTCGAGCATACTAGTGACGAAGTAGGCAAACAAGATGCAAGGTACGGACTGTGCAGATATCCTTGAACTTTCTCCTCCTCCCTTCCTTCAGTTATCTGATACTGGAAAGACCCACAAGCCGACATAAAATACTTTAAAAAGCAAAATTATTGCTACTGTACCATTTAGAGTTCATAAAATATCCTACACATTCCTTTCGCTGTTTTGGTTCCAAAATTCCTGACGAAGAGCATTGCTCGTCTTTCATAGACTAGGAATTCCAACTGGTACCATGTTTCACGTTTGCTACGGTGCGTTTCCAAGTTCTTCTTATGATCTGAACCAGCAGGGCAATGTGGTGTTTAAAGATAAGTGGGATGTTATTAATGGTGCCCACACAAGGCTGCAATGAATTTCTACTCTCCAGAAATGCATGTCAATTTCTGCGAAGATCACTTCATGCAAATAAATCTTATTAATTTGATCTTGATTGTATGTAATCTCTCATGGTTGTGGGTTTATAAAGTCGATTCCAGCAAATAATCATTTGATTGCAGTGCTACTGTTTGTTAAAGAAGTTCCTTCCACTCATAACGTAGAAATTTGCTTTACCATTGAAGTCTTTGGTGTGTCGCACATGTCATTCCGTCTAGGAAACAAAGAGTGACGTTTTTCAACACATCGACAAGCTTGACCGATGATGTGTCTTCTGTTCACCTTTTCTGTTTTGGGATCAAGGATAGACTACATGTTGTTACTGTTCGAAAAACCAGTGCCATCACTAATGGAATACGCGTCTGATCATGTACACAGTCACTATAATCATGAACTTCATTCTAGCACGTTATTAGAACCAAATGGAAAATGATTTTTCTAGCATAGTAAAGCAGCAGAAAATCGATATTTACTTCGTAGCAGCAGTATTGCCTCGACTATTGCAGGGCCATCTATATAAACCTGATCTACTTCAATAGGTCCTAATTTCCGTCTGAAAGCTCTTATAAATGGAAAAGTTGTTTTAATAGTCTCACCAGCTTTCAATCAGAAGTACCGCCCGTTGTTGGCAGATTGACTGATGTTTCTCCATATAAGACCCTTTGTCCTGTATTACGTAGCGCTTGCTCGGGTCTGTTAGTTTCTTCGTAGCCTTGGCGATTACGGTTTGTGAAGACTGTGAGTGTGTAGTTCGGTACGCAGTGTTTAGCTGGCAGAAACATGCAGTACACACTTCGAGACTGAGTTTTTATCCTGAAAACACGAAGGGAGATACTGGCCACAACTGGCATTCCGCAAGGAATTCAGTGTGCGCTATCTTCCAACAAAATCAACAATTTTATAGATTGTAATGAAGCTGGAGACAACTGGTGTACTAAACAGTGACAGTGCTAAACATAGACCATCGCTGAGTGCAGATGTTACTGATAATGTTCCAAGACGCTTGTAGACCTCTCCAGGGAAATCGTTACTGGCATTCATGTGCCGCATGTCAGAGAGTTGGGAAGAAGTCGGGATTGCGACCATACAGAGCGTACACGATGCAAGCATTCCATGAAACAGATCATGAGAAAAGAATGCGTTACTATTGATGGTTTCGGTGGTCTGTCATTCAAAGGCGTGGTTTAATGAGGCATGGTTCCATCTGTCAGGTCACACCAACAAACAAAACATCAGATTCTCGGCTGGCATGAACCCTCATGTTATCCACGAAACTCCACTGCATGACGAAAAGGTAGGAGTGTGGTGTGCGGTGTTAGTTCCCGGGATTATTGGTCCCATTTTCTTTGATACATTCTTCGACGCTACAGTTTATATGGGCATCTGCAATTTATTTGCGGAGCAGCTGGATGACGTCGAACTTACAGAAGGTTATTTCCAACAACATGGAGCAAATTATCACAGGTCTAATGCTTCCATTCAACTTGTAACCATTTTCTTTTGTGATAGAGTAGTCTCAAAAAGTTTGTGCCTCCCGGTCATCTGACACCTAACCCTAATCTAATCCACCACATACCCCCCCCCCCCCCCCTATCCCCACCCCCTTTACGGATTTATTTCTTGGGGGGATATCTTAAAAACCGAGCGTACAAGAATAGACCACAGACAAGTGCAGAACACCATGGGGCCGTTACACACAAAATGACCAACACTGGTGAGAATACTCTTCACAGAATGTCATGGAATACGGCAAAACGAATATAGATTTGCGTCGATATTGGTGGAGGGCAATTCCAGCAGTTGCTGCGAGAACTTTGTATGTACATATGTAATCTCCCAATCGCGTCTTATCTCGCAAAATAGCAAATGTGTGCCATTATTGATTCAAATATTATGTCTTATTAAAGTAGTTCAGGTTTACACACATCACACTGGACACCTCCAGACCGCAACCGATTGTAATATATTCAAGAACAACTGAATTACAGGCGATATATTAGTAGCTGTTACGAAGAGGAGGCCGGAAGCCTAAGTTTATGAATGGAAAATGTGGGTGATAGCGAACCCTCAACATTTGTGTGACCCGAGAGTTAGTTTTGTTTCCCATTCTGTTTAATTTGAATGGCCACGACACGCACGTTTTAAAAAAAATAATTTAAAAGTGCATTACGCAGATGACCTGGCGTTACAAAGATTTTAAGCTGGTGAACTTACCATATGTAATGACTACTTTTTCAAATAAACACTCCAGACAAACCAAGTAAGAGAGGTCACAGCATTCTATCACCATGGTAAATTACACATGACGTTAGTTACGCTGTTTAATGGGATCGGAGTTTCCCATAACTTCTTCCCTAAGGACACTGATGTGAAAAACTTAAGGACGGAAGTAACTTTTACACGATGTGTCACTGCCCAGTGATATATCTCAATTACTCTTGGTCCACATATGGAGAGAACTGCTACAGTACAGTAAAGGACGTACCTGACAGAAATACGCAATGAAACGAACAGAAAGGCCTGATTTCTCTTGTCTTCTCTGTCCTTACGCCATATGTAAGTCTATAACACTAGAATCGTTCTGCAGTTGTTTAAACCCTTTCAGTAGGGTTTTGTGAAGAGAACGTCTAGCTCCCTACAGGAATTCCTATTTGAATTCCTGCAGCATGTTAATCGAATTTGCAGGTAACTAATCTACTCGTGGCAGCACGCCTCTGAATGGCTTCGATGACTTAATTTTTTATCTGACTTGGTGGGGATACCAAACACTAGAGTAGTACTCAAGCGTGGTTCGCTCAAGTTTTATGTATGCAGTCTGCCTCATAAATAAGCTATACTTTCTTAGAAACGTCCAAATAAACGAAAGTCAGCCATTCGCGTTCTCTATAACGGACTGTATGCGCTGGTTCCATTTCACGCTGCTTTGCAAAATTATGACTAGATACTTATTCGACGTCACTGTTCAAGTAGCACGCCACTAATACTGTGTTAGAACATTATAGAACTGTTTTTCCCACACATCTGCATTAGTTTTTTTTTTCAGGGCAAGCTGCCGTTGAGCACAGAAAATATAAATTCAGTGCCATTCGTCCTGTACCTTCCTACGTCACTCACACTTTACCACACATTGCAGCTTCATCAGCAAACAGTCGCAGATTGCTTCTCCGTTCTATCAGTCAGATTATTTACGTGTACAAGAGCGTAGCTGTCACACTTTCCTGGGCACTCCTGACAACACTGGAACATGGTTCTGACAAAATGGAAGGACTAGGCCTCCTATAAGTATTATTCGTTTAAAACAATTTTGTTGGACAAATATTACTATAAAATGTAGAAATGCGCATGAACATTTCTTTTATCACGGTATTTTAAACAATAACGGCCGGGTTAATTTGCGTGCTAACGGGGCAGGATTCGAACCACTTCCAGAAGGCTAGCTGTGCTACCACTGGTCTACAACAAAGCTCGGAAATATCCCGCTAGCGCCCTCTCTGCGGGCAGTGACTGGACCTTAGTTTCACACGTAGTGGATAATACGGGACAGCCAATACTTGCCGGAACGGCTGAAATACCTTTGCCTCTATTCAACATTCGCCAACCAGGGAAACGTATTGGGTTCGATTACTTGAAATGTCTTATACTCGGACATTTGTTAGTATCCTGCCATGTGGCGTTGTGTTACAGATGAGAGCATTCACAGTTTTTTACGTAGTCTCGGATCTGGGATACTTCTGACCTGGAGCAGAAACTTGACAATGGTGCCCCCTTGCCCCCCCCCCCCCTTTACCCATAAGCGTTTGAGATATGACTTCAAAAATTTAAAAAACATCGACTTTTCAAAAGTACTTTCATTTTGTAGCGATCATCGATATGTAAAACATATATGTTAGGAAAAATGAAGGAATTCAAAAGTGTATATTTTGTAATAGAAGCCATCGAACCTATATATTCAGGACAGTGGAAATTAAAATGTCTTGTGGTGCCTCTCCTCCTCCCTGTCGACAGGCTTGACATCCTACCATACTTTTAAAAAAAATCTCAAGTAATTCTGGGTGGGATTATTTGTGATCGGGAGAAAACTTGCACTCTTCATTGCCTGTTAGCTAATAACTTTCTCATTTGCGTGACATAAAATTAAATGTAGAAGACATGAAACCATTGAAGGCAAGAGATAAGCAAGACATTACACATTTCTTCTATCCTTACGTCCCAGCATGTTTTTTTCTCTAATCTTGCGTGCTTTACACGGCGTGCTTTCCTTTCTGCGAAAGAATCCATTATCTCATCAAAGTTCGTCAATCGGTTTGGTACATGAAAAATCGGAATGTCGTTGCCTAGTACCGAAAATAGCTGTTAATACGAGTAGTACCCAAACTGGTGTGGTTTCTTGATTTGGTTACGTGTATTTTGTCACTATCTGGTAGATGAAACGAAATAGGTCTTTCTAATATTGTAACAATTGTAACACGCCATATAAGCGAGAATGTTTTGGGACAGATGGTCATTTTTATCTGCATTTCATTCATACACTCCAGTTTCTCAAACACGAGATCGAATAGTAGTAGTAGAATGAAATGTATATATAACTTTGGAATCATCATATTCTTCCGTATAATTTGTGTGTCTTCTCCTTCCTCGTTCTAACAAACAATCTACTCATTACCAATTCTGTAACTATTCCTGCCACTGCCAAAACTTATTCTCTGGTTAACTTCGCTAACTCTGCCAGAACCACCGGTTTAGCAATCCCCCGTTTATTCCCCGGTTAGGATTTATTACATGTTCGTACAACGTGTTTTCCACGCTATTCCGAGAACAGAACTTACGCGGCAGCTAACCGGGCACTATACAACTGTCCATTAATAGTGTAGCGATCTGGCAAAAATTTTCTGTCAAAATTTCATATTCTTGGATACACCGAGAACTTAATATGTAATCTTTCTTGCCTGTTAATCCTGTTACCCATTTATTTCCACTCTGGTGGTCTCAGTCTATGGAATTCACTAATAATTATAGCAACCATTATCATTAGCACATCCAATCAACGATATAAACCAACAGCTATTGGCATTCATGCATTCGCATTTATTCGGCTCAGTCGTATAGCCTCGTCCTATTTGTCTGCGGGTAAGTTTTTTACAGTACTCCTGAATGAGACGGGGATTTCCCTGGCAGTTATATCATGTACAAAATGCACGCATTCAAAAATCAACGTATTTCAGAAATTAGCTTAGAATGTGGTCAAAAATGTTCAAAAACCAGCAGGGATGCGTTTAAAAATGACATGAATAATCGATAAACCAACATGCGCTGAGTGATACGCGCTTTGTGAAACAAGGTTTTTTTTCTTCAATAATATGAATCTGGCGCCACCTGAAAAAGACGCACCGGCAGATACCACGGTTTGTCACGCCCCCCCCCCTCCCCCACCCCTCCTAGATCCGGGCCCCCTTCCACAGGTTCACTTCCACGTGTCCAGAGCGGGCGCGCGATGGAGATCGCAGTAGCTTACCCAGGAGCAAATGCGGGATTGTGTCGATCTGTGGTTACTAGAAACAGTTTGAGGAATTTGAAGGTGGAAAACGGTGGCAAAAAAATGACCACTACAAAAGACACATGTGTTCATCGCTATGCGGCATGTGTACAGTAATAGTGTTCTTAGAGGTAGTACCACGGTCACTGCAGTGTTTTATAGGCGTATTCTGAGCCAAATATTATCACATTCCAAACATTAGGAAAGAATGTATTCCGCAGCATAATTCCAGGGCTCACGTTTCACAGACTTCTATCCAGTTTTTGACCAAAACAGGCGTTTCCAACATTCTCCATTGCCCTACAACCGTACCTGGCACCGTGCTGCTTTTTCCTCTGACCCACTGCCAAAATGGACCAGCACTTAAACTTTTGGGGCGCTTTTTTGAAGTGCGTTTCAAAGATCAGCCTTTACCACATCTTGTATGAGTATCAAGGGTACAAGTGGCATAGCACTGGATGAGAAGAATAATTGAGGGTGGCAAAAGTTGAATTTGTAAGATTCCGAAACAAAATTTTTAATAAATGAGTCCAAGTGTTTATTAATCATCCCTAGTAATTTGATGAATCAGAAGAAACTTCATTTGCTGAACGTTGCGCTACAAAAAGGTATGCACCCACTATCCAACAGCGATGGATATTCTCATATCTTTGCTTAATTTTCTCTGCAGTTTCTCCAGCCTTCCAGAGTTGTTCAGGTATAAGACAGGATTCACGACCGAAAACGTATTAAGGAAGAGTAATACCTTTAGTAAAAATTCTCGCTTGAAGTTAATTGTCTATAGGCACTGATATTTTGCTGTTAGTCAGATACAATGTAGGTCAGAGATACGTACTTCAGTAGGTAAGAAGTCTTTTCCGATCGCTGCTCTTCCTTTAGAAAATGCCGGCCGGAGTGGCCGAGCGGTTCTAGGCGCTACAGTCTGGAACTGCGCGACCGCTACGGTCGCAGGTTCGAATCCTGCCTCGGGCATGGGTGTGTGTGATGTTCTTAGGTTCGTTAGGTTTAATTAGTTCTAAGTTCTAGGCGACTGATGACCTCAGAAGTTAAGTCGCATACTGCTCAGAGCCATTTGCCCATTTCAACCTTTAGAAAATCTACAACAGTTCATAACTTAAGGTAAGAGTAAAAATTCTCAGATCAATCCATTAGCCTACCTCATTACGGTAAGATCATAGTTAGATATTACAATCATAAACAGGTTTCCTCTTTATCCTGTATTGCAGTATGGCGGTCTTTTTCAGGCAGTTTTTTAGTATCTACTGCCTCAAATACGGATTATAAATATTCTAACTGATGTTTCAGCAACTACAGAAGCTTTTGTTTCGTAGATGCAAATAGAAATAATAGCATATTCTGGAGAAAAATTACTGTACAATCAGATACGGAATAGCGCCTCAGGTGACTCCATAATTTTCCTAAATCTCTTAATTCGAAACATGCTTTTTCCCTTCTTTTTTCCTTATAGCAGTTACGTTTTACTGACAGGACTGTGTTAAGGGGAATTATTTGGCGAAAACTCACTAGCATCAGAAAATTAAAACAGAATAATCATTTATATGGGTCAAACAGGTTACGTAACAATTCACTGGGTGAGGCGCACCCACCAACACTTGAAGCAGTATAAAGACAAATCATACAGAGATAGAGCTCAAGAGAAAAGGGATTGCTAATGTTTCTATGAATCGTACTCTGTATTACTGTATACAGTGATTCTCTAGATAAAAGCCAGTTATTATAAATTTGATGCTGAGTGTTCAAGCACATTTAAAGTACTCGCTCATGCACGATGCCCCATACGGCAGAAGAGTGGATTTTAAGTGGTACATCAGATGCATTAATATATTAAGAACAATGAGACATGTGATACTCCGCTGAGAGCGATGTCTTGCATTAGATATCGCGTGCATTCAGATGGCTTCTGAGAGCCCTGTGACATCTAAGGTCACTAAAGTGAAACCCTGAAAATTTCCTCAGTCCAAAGTCCCACACTCCAACACAGGAATTCGGTTCCGCCCATTCCCACGCAACATTTATCTACCGAAATGTATACGGTACCTTTGATGATCACAGAAATGTTACAAGGGTGTGGCAACGCGCGAAGTCCGAAGTGATAATACTTCACGATGAGACTACCGAAGCCTCGTCGTAACTCTCATACAACTGTGCAACCCAACAGACGACATCGCTCGTAGCTATACTTGCGATGCTCTACAGGCTGTTTTAGGACATCACCGGTTGATCTGTGGTTGTTAGGTCACCGTCACCAAGCAACCGTCGTTTACAAGTTATGCGTCCCTGTGGAAACTGAAATGGAACGCAACGCACCTGAGTCGGCTCACTGATAGCTGTCTTGCTTTGAAGCCATTTCGACTGTTCAGGAAACGTTACACCTAGAAAATCACCTCGATAGCAATCTGTAAATGCCTGACAAGCAAAGAGTTTTTCATGTGAGGAAAAGCAAGAGGTCTGTCCGCAGCTCGTGGTCGTGCGGTAGCGTTCTCACTTCCCGCGCCCGGGTTCCCGGGTTCGATTCCCGGCGGGGTCAGGGACTTTCTCTGCCTCGTGACTGGGTGTTGTGTGATGTCCTTAGGTTAGTTAGGTTTAAGTAGTTCTAAGTTCTAGGGGACGGATGACCATAGATGTTAAGTCCCATAGTGGTCAGAGCCAAACCAAGAGGTCTTGGGCGCCACGTCAGCGCAATACTGGCGGTGAGAGGAAAGCTTATGTTCAACAAAGCAGAAGTTATAATTCTGTCCTGTGCAGAACGAATTGTGGTGCTGTCTTGAAGCAAAATAACTTCTTTTGGCAGCATTCCGCGACACTTAGCTTTGTCGTCGTAAACCCCAGCATCATCTTCCTCGATGGCTGGGTAATGGACATTTTCACCAGTGTTGAGACCTCATCTTTCCACTGCTTGCTCTGCTCCTTTGTTCCACTGTGATACATCCAACACCCATCCATGATAAGTGGCCGACTAAAGATGTCATCAGGATTAACATAAAGCAGCTAAAAATTCTCCGCTGCTGCCTCGGTTCATGTAAGTCCCGGAACCGAGCATGCGGCGACATTTGCTGTGTCCAAAACGACGTTCAAAATTTCGAAAATTGATCTGCGACCTACATTCCATATTTCCAGTACAGTTTCGATTTGGATACGTCAGTCGTCGAGCAGCGGGGCCTTCACTTCTCTCGTCATACCGGGTTTTTCACACAGATATGGTCTGCAGCATCGTTCCTCGTCATTCAGACTAGGGATCAGAAATGGGCTCCGGAGACTCGCTTTGAACTCGTCAGTTGGTCCTATAACGTCATCTCAAACTCTCCATCACCACATATTCGACTCACCAGTCTCCGCGCCGTCTGTTCGTAAAACACATCGCTTGGGTCTTCTGAGGCACAAGCAAACTCTAGCAGCATAGAAAGGAGAGCGCGTACTCGGGTGCACGAGAATAATCGACGAATCGCGGCGTTGCCGCTACACGCAAGACAGCTGCGCATGAGGATTATCTGTACAAACACCGAAAAAATTCACAACACTGAAAACTAATAATGAAAGTTAGGAAATACATTTCCCTAGGTAACTTATTTAAGCGATTATCATTGCTAGTTCACAGATTAATGTAAGTGCGAGATAAGCTGTTGTCACAGTAATACGCTGGTACTTTCACAAGCGGTGTAACAGCCATAATGTTGTATGCAAGCATTCAAACGGGCATGCATTGTGTTGTACAAATGTAGGAGGATGTCAGCTTGTTGTATGGATTTCTATGGTTGTTGCACATGCTCGATCAATACAGGAACGGTTCATGCTGTTTGTGGATCAAGACGGAGTTGGCGTCCGATGATGTCACATTTGTGCTCGACTGGAGACAGATGTGGTCATCGAAGAGAGCCCAGGCGACATGTGGACGGTTGGTAGAGCATGTCAGGTTACTACAGCGATATGTGGGCGAGTGTTATCCGGCCGGAGAACATCCTCTGGAATGCTATTTATGAACGACAGCTCAACATGTCTGATCACTAGATTAATGTGCGCTACATGGCGTTTGCCTCAGAGCGGTCCTTGAAGTAACCGATTTTAACAGTTCGTTATCTCACTCTGGTGGCAACTGCTGTTCAAATTGCTGCAGCAGATGCAATACCATGCGCCAACATGATGGTCTTCCCTCTCGGTAGTACCGTGTGGCTGTCCGGAGCTCGGTCTCCTTGCGGCCGCACATTTTCGCGACCACGACTGCCAGCAATCATCTACAGTCGAAAAATTCTTACTAAGTCTTTCTGCAATATTGCGCCTATTACAAGACCTCGTTGAAACTCAGTGATGTGTTTACAATGGCGTCTATGTCAAGTCCCCTTAAAGAGATTCTTGACTAACATCAACTCACCACATCCAAGCTGAAAGTTAACTAACACTCAGACTGTATTTAAAGAAAACCTGATTTGCATCCTCATAGCGGCGCTTCTAGCAACACTCTTTTGCACGAGGCGTGAAACTGAAATAGACATCATCTTTCAGAGTTTAAAAGACGTCTAGCAACTTTCGGAAAGATGTCAGACACTTAGATCGGTACCAAACGGTGTGTTTCGACAGAATATCAACCAGAGCACCGATTTAGTTCGTGCTGTGTGCCGTCATCCAGTAAAACATCAGTGTTCTATAGGTTTGCTACTTTGAAGTAAAGAAACAGAAGAAGACTGCAAAAAGAACGTTGCTATAAACTCCGAAAAGTCCTTTTATATGTCAGGAAAATGTTCTCCCATACAACATTTTCACTTGGAAACAGCTAAACAAATTGTCGCCAGTGAGGATTGAACAGGAGATCTTGGTAATACGACCACGGGTTCTATCAACTCACGCAAACGAAATATACAAACCAATCCTTCACATGTACGCTTTTCCTGTGCTTTGTAGTTACGGTATTACTTTTAATTACTGTTTACGCATGTTCTACTGGACGACAAGACATAGCACGAAGTATAACTATGTTTTGATTGATACTCTATTGACACACAACTTTCGGTACCGACCAGAGTGTCTGACATCTGGAAGTTAGTCTTACCTGTGCGGGTCGCTAATTATTTGCTAGCAGGGAATATTGTTCTGTTTATGTTTATATACACACATATATACGCACACGCGAGCTCGCGCGCGCTCACGCACACACACACACACACACACACAAACACACACACACACACATATGTATATATGGATGGTCTACTTAAACGCTTCAATGCTAGTCCCTCTGGCACAAGAACGGCTTTTAAAAACAACTTTCACGGATGTTAATTTAGGCAAGAGCTCGTGAAAGCGACATTCCATAACAAAGTAAATATTATTTTCAACACATATTTACTTTTTTTTATATGGCTACCCCCTCACACAACTACATACAACTATTATTCACCCCTCTGTTGAATCATTGGTCGGCCATTATATTTACCCCGTCCTGTTGTATTCGGTTTTTTATACAGTTATATCCGTTATAGTACTGCAGTAAACATCAATGAAGCACGAACGAATAAACAGTACACTTAATCTTCACTGTGTGTAACTGGATATCTGTATTGTTTGCAGTCCACTTATTAACAGTGTAAACGGCAACAAGCACAACGTTAGTTACTTCGTAGTACGTCAATCACATCATGATTAAGGTAAACGTGGATTTCACTCTTGGATCTCGGAATGTGCAAGGGCGGCGCGTTTCGTTTATTTCAAGAGTCAAATTCGTTTTGCAGTTCCTTGGGACGTATTGCGATGCAACCAACGCCATTCTTTTGTGAAAAAAAACACTGGTTTGTGCTGAAAATAATATTTGTTTATGTTTTAGAACGTCTCGTAATGTTAACTTATATTCACACACGTGAAAGTCGCCTTTCAATATCTCTTGTTGATCCAAAGATATTTGCTCTGAAACGTTTAAGTGGAACACTATTTCGTCATTGCAATGTGTAGCTGAGTTAGCCCAAACAAATGCAGCTCATCACATCTGTTACATTGCGCCCAGTGTCGTAGCAAAGCGTCGGTTCGTTTCCCTTTACATACAAAATTACTATCAAAACCGGAATTTACCGTGCTCATTCGACAGAGAGTCCCCACATTAGTCTAGCACAATATTTATTGTATCGATACGAATTAACAGATAAAGTAGAACACGAAGAATAGCCAGTACTCCAGCAGCTACTGAGAATCAATGCTGCTGCATAGCGGCAGCAGTCAGCGCGGGCCAGGGAGGTTCTGTCGTTGCTGGAGTACTGGTCATTCTTCGTGTTTTACTTTATCTGTTAATTCGTATCGATACAATAAATATTGCGCTAGACTAATGTGGGGACTCTCTGTCGAATGAGCACGGTAAATTACATTTTAAAAATCATGTTGTTTGCAAAGGGAAACAACCGGACGCTTTCCAATGACAATGGGCGTCCATGGATGCCATGGTGAGCAGTAGTTGTTTTGACTGGCTCCAGCTACACAATGCGAAAACGGAACTGCCAATAACTGCCGAAATACCAGAGGAAATGCGCCTGAGGACGCATTGTATATACGTATCTCTCATCTCCTCCTGAACCAGTCGACCTATTTCAACCATACTTGGTACGCATATCCCTTAATGCCAGGCAACAATTTCTGTGGGTGTAGGAAGCACATAACTATCGTAGTTCACGAGATATGACGTCATAAACAATGAGATGAGTGAAAAACTCCCGCATCATGCATAACGTTTAAATTTATTACTTCTGTGTTACTAATTCTATTCGCAATAAAATTCGCAGATAGTATCCCCATGTGCCACTAAATGCACCTACAAAATATTATCATCGTGCCACACGTAATTGAGCAGATATGACGTCACAAACACTGAGATGCGTGGAAAAGGCCTTATTTTACATGAAGTTTTAATGAATTTATTAGGTGCTACTAGGACACTACGGCAGTCGAGGTAACTCAAGGAAATCGTTGACACTTGGCAATGCTTTTGACAGTTTTCAACTGCGAAGCGCAAACGACTGTAGGTGATAACAACAGCCGTCTATAGAGCTACGAATTGGCGTTGCCGCACAGACGTATCCAAAACCGTGTTGTAGACACAAGGAGCAGCTTGCATTCAACATGAAACAGTCCAGGATACCGCACTTGTACATTACGCATATTCTTTGTGAGACTTCACAATTTCCAAAGTTTTTTCAGGAATAAGTGGAAATTGATTTTTTTCGATATTAAACTACAAATGCAGTTCAGTTTTTGTTGATTTCATAACTGAAAATTGACAAAATAAATATCCGCACAATATCGGATACATAAACTCATGTACAGAAAAAAAAGAAACAGAACACTTTCAACGAGTAAAGACAGGACGTTTATATTCACAAGACACATGGATTAGTATGTTCTGCAGAAATGATTAGCATTACAGTCACCTCTGTTAAACATGTACTCAGAGGGACCGCCATGGGGCCTGATGACTTGTTCCATGCATGATGACATCGACACGTATAAGGCGCGAATGGCACCCTGTGGTATAGCCATCCATGCTGCATTCACCTGGTTCCAAAGTTCATCTGTGGTGGTTGACACAAGGTTACAGTGCTACACTTGCCGTTTCTCCATATCCCACAAATTTTCGATTGTTGACAGGTCTTCTGGTCTGGCAGGTTAGGGAATAAGGCTGCCATCCTGTGACACCAAGAAGGCATGAGTTCGTGAAGCTATATGTGGTCGTGCATTGTCGTGCTGAAAAATTGTGTCTGGGGTCTTGTGAGGAAAGGGCTTGGCTACGGGTCGCAGGATGTCATTCACTTACGTCACATTGGTGACAGTGTCGTGGACACACAACAACTGTGATTTGCGGTTGTAGGCAACAGCACCCACGCCAAAAGGCCTTGTGCGAATGCAGTCACTGTGATGCCACTCCTCCTGTTTGTGGCGAACCAAAATGCAGCCATCACTTTCAAACAAACCCAACCTGGATTCGTCCTGACACGCTATCTGATGCCATTCCTGTCCTCAGTGACATCGTTCAATACACTATTGAAGTCTAGCATGTTGCTCCACATTTGTCAAAGGTAGGCAGGCAAAGTCAGGGCCAGATAAATTACAGTATGGACACCTCACTCGCTGCTAATAAACTTCTTCATGGAACCGAAACAAGTCTGTTGGTTCCTGCGGTCTAACAGGCGTCACTATTAACTTACTGTGGATTACCCTAGTGCTCAAAATGACCATATCAAAATATACCACATTGTTACTTCTCGCCTCGCGTCAGATCTACATAGACAGTCGGCTGCTGATGTCCTACATGTGTGGGTGCGACACCAGGTGTAGAATCCCAGACTCCTTCAGTTGCCAGGGGAGATATGGGTGGGATGCGGTGGTGAGGGCCTAATTACGTTCGAGAGCGCCAAGGTAACATCACTGATAATAACAAATTTATTACGTAGTCTTCCAGAGCGCCGCACCTTAGCCGGGATGGCGAAACAGCGTCTCACCAGCAGTGGAAAGCCAGTGGCCGCTCGACTCGCAGTACAGCCAGCACTGCGGGTCCTGGATCCCAGGTGGCCCACGACCGTGGTCTTTGGTGGCCTCCAGCTCTGTGTCTCGATCTCCAAATTGGTCTGGCTGACGTTGAGGATTTGCACTCAGGATTCACGACCCAGGTCCACCTGGCTCGCACTCATCAGCACTCAATCCCTTTTTTAGGAGGCAGGGGCCGGTAGCATATGTGTCTGTTACAGGAATTGGAAGAGCAGCTGCAGTGCACAGCGTGCAGCTCAGGCAGGTCAAGGCTCCAGCAGGCCTCCAGGATGGAAGTTTACAGTGCAGCTGGCAGCAGCATCGTCCTTCCAGCAGGACTCGTGGTAACATAGAGCGTCAAAGACAGCTAGGCGTGTTGTAGGCTGACCTCCAAAGACTTCCATCTCACTGGGTAACTGAAACTGACACCAAGGCTGAGACTAAGCATGGGCCAATCATCAATCAGCACTCATTAATCATAAATTTGTTAAAAAGGCTTATGTTGAGGCTTCCTGTGCGTTCTGTGCTCTGTGGCGGCGGGGATGGCTATGTCATCGTATATCCCGGTTTCTCATCGCTGTCAACTCTCCTAGTGACTACAGACTTCCGCAACTTCACCTTTCAGTGGCTATTTTCTGCTGCCTTGTCACCACAATACTTACTGTTGCTTTGAATTTAGCCTTACTTATGAAATTCTGCTGTATCACTAGTATGACGATATCATCGGCTTCCATGATACCATTAAAATGTGGTTGCAGACTTCGGCGCTCGATGGGTCCCCCGTGCTGCGATAGCTTCCGTGTTTGCTGCAACTCGCTCAGCATATCCTCCTAGCTGGCGGGCTGCTGACCATTGGCACTGTTGGTTCGGCTTCGAGGTGCTGCCAAGGTAGAACTTGGAGGAAACTGTAGGCCTGCCGGGATACTATACCCAGGCGTAACGAAGGTCTGGGCGAATTGTTACTTTCGATAAACACTGATCAAGAAATTTGAATTACATTTTGCTTGAAAAATTAATGAAGTCCAGCACCACATTCGAAATGTTGATTGTGGCTTTTGCCGAATCTACTGTTAGTAAGACGACTGTTGACGAGCGACATAAACATTTCAGAGACGGTCGAGAAGATACTGAAGACGACGACCGTCCTGGACGCCCCAGCACATCAGTTACTGACGACAGTGTGGAAGAAGTAAAGAAAACGGTTCTAGAAAATCGACAAGTCACCGTCAAGCAGATTGGTAATGTTGTCGGCATACCCTTTTCTCATCCCAAGCAATATTTTCGGGTGTTTTTGGCACGAAACGTGTGGTATAAATGTTTGTTCCGAAATTGTTGAATTCTGACCATAAACAACGTCTCATAGACATTGATTGGGGATTACTGAATGATGTCAGCAACGATACAGAACTTCTATCTAACGATATAACAGGAGACGAAAAAATGGACAAACAGATATGACGTCGAAACTGAGGACCAATCGTCCCCATATAAACTGCCTGAAGAATTAAAAGCGAAAAAAAGTTCCACAATTTCGACCACATGCGAAGGCCAGACATACCCCTTACGATTTCTTTCTATCCCCAAGGCCGAAGAGAACAGCGAAGGGACGTCGTTTTACCAGCATTGATGAGATAGAATCGGTGAAGGAGCTGAACACCACGACGGAAGTGAGTCCTAGAAGTCTTCGTTGATTGGGAAAAGGGCTGCACAAGTTTATTATATCTGAGGGGAATTACTTTGAAGGGAACGAAGTTGATGTTGACGAAGAAAAACGATTCGTTAAGAAAAACAAAGATTCGTCACTTTTTAATCACACTTCGCCTGTCAGTTACACTGCACTTCACGTGGTAAAAGCAAACAGCGTTATGTAAGAGCTGAGGATACAGCCGACGTCTTACATCTCCGATTTTTCAACACATCTGTCAGTTGTATGACAGATATGAACTGTGTGACAGTTTGCAGCGCTATGAAATATGCAGCGAAACGAGTACATGTCTCTGAAATGAGGCTCCACATGCGATACGCGTCCAGAAAATGCCTCTCAGTCGGAAAAATTAAGGAGGACACGTCAATTTGTTATCAAATGTTGCTGTATCTGTCAAATGTCAGTTCCCAGACGTGACGGGCATTCTATCACAATAATATCCACTAGTTAATTCACTCATTGTTTTGCTACTCGCAGTTATCGTATCACTTTAATCTTAGTGAACGAGTTGGTTTGAAAATTACGTGTAGGAATATCACCTGGTGGCTGAAAAAGTAACATATTTCAACCATCTCAATTCATTTACTTCTATTTTATTTTAGTGCATTGCTGGAACTGTGTTTTCTAATTTGACGTCAGGGCCAAGCTACGAGATCGTTAATACATGAGGGTCAAGCCGTAAAATATTGTCATTGACTATTTGAAGAGAATGACATAAATTTTTAGCCTGTTTTCTTCCTTCGTGAATCCAGTTACCAAAAATAACTGCAGTGAATATGAACCACGTCCGTGGTTAACAGGCCAACTATTGCCGTTGTTAGTTTACATATACTTACTCTGTGTCTTTTGTGATGGTTTTTACTACAGCATAGAATACCAGCACCATCACGACATGCACGTCTTGCGGTGAATTAGATGACTCCTAGTGGAATCAGTTCCAATGCAATCGATGCTCGTCTAACACCAGTACGTCTAAGCAATTAAGAGTTAATACACTTAAGATAATTTTCACTCTTCGTTCTGTCTCAGCCGCACGTTTTCAATTAGATTATAGGCTTCTATCACTCTGGATCATCTTTAGATCTAACAAGGGGAAGGCCTTAGAGACGGCCAACCGATTCGGCTAAGATTTGGCACGTCGCTTGTGTATAACCTAAAACGAAGGAATCTCAGATATTTTGGGTCAACACCTCCGCGTTTTTGAGAAAATCACCCCTAAAGGTTATGACGAGCGATCGACTCATAATTGGCGGGATCGATAGATAATTGTAAATGGAGCATTTTTCATCATCAGGTGTGGGGTCCGAAAACGCCTACTTTTCCAGAAATCGAGATAAGAAACTTTTACAACTGCCTCTTCTGTAACCACATGGTTAACGCCTGTCGTCGACAGCGCCGAAAAAAAAATAGCGCAGCGGCCAAGGTAACTGGCTGGGAATCGGAAAACCCGGGTTCTGATCCTGAAGAAACCTAGCGGATGTTATTGTTTTCGTTTGTATTTTTCCATATCTCAATTGATGGGGTAGGAGGGTTAATAAGGTAAGTAAATCAATAAGGAATGTTAATAATAAGGTAGGCAAACTAATTTTCCAAACGCCGTGATTTAGTAAAGTATCAAACTTTTAAGCCTTGTCACATGAAAACAACTCCGAGTAAAAGTGCTGCGACTTCCTCACGAGGGAACCGTACGATGCTTGTTTACAGCGAGGCACGGGATAGAATGCACGCGGGGACAGTTATGTTGTCCCGGTTGCCTCTTCGTCATATCATAGAGAAGGAACAGCCTAGCTGTCGAAAGATTGCATTCATTAGATGCTCTTGGTGTCGTGAGTATATTTGTTTGGAATATTTATATGACAAGTACCATCCATCTAGTTGTTCGAAGAAAAGTGAGGACACGTAACAGTGACTGGAAGAGCCATTGTAACGTGACGTGGAGTAACATTTTAATTGTTTACTATCCCAAGAGGTTTGAGAAATTTATTTGCCCACCTTATTATTATCATCATTCCTTGTTGATTTACTTACCTTATTAACCCTCCTACCCCTATCAATTGAGATGTGGAAAAATACAAATCAAAAGAATAACAACAACTACTTTTCTTCAAGATTCGCAGCCAGTTACCTTGACAGTTGCGCTATTTTTTTTATTTGCGTGCTTTAATAAATGTTCGTATCCCTTTACACTTTCACAAGCTGGTCTTTGCATTTATATTGTCTAATAAATTACTACAAAAGAGGTTTAACAACCCACAAACTGCCTGTCCTCCGACTGATCAGAATTATTTGCTCCCACCCATAAATAAAATACAGAAACAACAAAAAGTTTACAATGAAATGAAAACCATTAGCTGCTTGCAGGCGTTGACATACGTCAACGGGGACGGATGAAAATGTGTACCCCGGCCGGGAATCGAACCTGGGATCTTCTGCTTACATGGCAGACGCTCTATCCATCTTTTTTTTACCTTTTTTTACTTTATTAAAACAACCATATATGTACATAAGCACAAAAACAAAATATTGAACTGCTGGAACTGATTCAACACGAATTGTATCCTACAATAGACTGAAGAACACATTTCAATATAGTGCCATTTGTAAGCTTACAAAATAGAACATAAATAGTAAACTGACAATAGCCTCTTCAGTCCAGAAAGAGACATAGAACCGAAACGCAAACATATATATAATTGATTGTCTTAAATGGAATGACAGTTCTGTCATTTGATACATAACCGTCCAAACTCAAAGTCATTTGGAGCACACAAACGGATAACAAGAGATGCACAGGAACATGAATTAATAAAAACGTCATAATGAAGACCATTGAGAAGTCGGGAGTAGTCCTAGGAACTGGTATAACCCCTTATTCGTTGTGTATTTTGTTCGCTACATAGTCTTGCATGTGATTTGTGTCCTTACCGGCATCAAGAATTACCCTACGCCTTGTTTTTTAAAAATTATGTCTAACATGTTAGCAAACATCTTCCTGAAATTTGGGTAACGTTTCATCTTCCAGCGTGCCGTTCTCATGTAAGCCTCAAAACTAATGAGATTATCTTCACTATTGTGGATGATGATATATGTCACAAACTGTCCTAACATCCACATCACGGTGTTGTTCTTGGTAGCGGGAAAATGTTTCGCGTCCGGCCAGAGCAGGATGTCGGTGCAGTGGCTGGCTGGGCTGCTGCGGGTAATCAGGCCCAGCCTCTGCTGCACCCATTTCCAGTTAATGAGATGACCGCCACAAGTGAAGCGATGGCGTAAGGTGTCGACCAGACCACAGCGGACGCATTTATCACTGTCACTTAAACCGATTCTATGCAACCTTTCATTAGTGGGTATAACATCGTTTACCACTTTATACCATGTGGACGCCACTTCAGCAGTGTGGAGAGTTAAACTTATGTTGTGCCAAACTGCCTTCCAATGAACACTCGGGTATTTAAGTTCAATGGGATTCCGGACTATTGGAGATGTCCATCTTTTTAATAACAGGTGCGTCGTCGGTAAATCCTGCGTGAAATAATGTCCATCAATATAGCTTACTTCAAGAGAAAACTGCTTTACATGTCGTAGTTTGTAATGTATTTTACCTACGTCAATGCGTGGATGCATATCGGTGGGTTGTAAGGCTCGGAAGAGCCAACTGGTTACGCTGAGAGGTTCCTTGTCCAACAAATGGGTGATTCGCTTAATATATAACGCAGTACACTTTCGGTTAATGTCAGGCATATTTAGTCCGCCGGCCTGTCTGGAAGACGTCAGCGTGGTGTATTTCACTTTGAACAGATGCCATTGCCAGACGAATCTATTAGAGAGTTTCGTCACATGTGTGGCCTGCATCGTGGGGACTGGAAATAGTTGGGCCATATAGTACGCTTTACTGAATATATAACTGCTGAGGAGTCGTATGCGTTGGAGAATGTTAACGGACCGCCAATTGTTTTCATAGATAGCACCTTGCATTTTATTGGTGACCTGTGAAACGCGTACGTTTCATAGGCAGCGATGGCGAGCCGCAGAATCTCTGACCAGAGAGCATGTAGTCAGTTCAGTTGCGAGTAGCCACGATAAATAACTCTCTGGTCAGAGATTCTGTCATGCCTCGCCATCGCTGTACTGAATACACTGAACACATACGTGTTTCAAGAAATTTTAACGAGTGTAACAAAGAGAATACCTATCCCACATTACCATTAGGCAAAACGAAAGTGAAAGGAGCAGTATCGAGTAAAGGAGTAGACGTTAAATTACAGACACATTTATCATTTTGCATTGCAGGTCACACATTTCACTCAAATTTTTGGATTATTTCCTTGTTGACAACATACATTATTTTAGGTACGAATTTTCTGGTGCAATACGACGTAGTTATTGATTTTCAAAATTCCTATTTAATGCTAAAGGATGAAAATGTACAATTGGCTTTAGAATTTCAGCACTCACTATCTGCGGAAGAACAAACAATTAACCGCACAGAGGTCATTTCCATATCACGTGGCATAGACTGTAATTCCACATTGTTCACGGATACGTACGTACATAACTATAACACTCCAGACGAAGCAGACTACGACATAATGCAGATGATTTCTGATAAAGTTAAACAAAGCAGTGCAAGTACAGACAACGAACGCACGCAACTACACAAAATTCTTTTACAGCAAGCTCCAGTTTTCGACAACATTCCTGGTACTATGTCCGGTTTTATGTATGAATTTCAAGTCAAACAGCATGATACATTTAAAGCCAATCATTATCCCATTCCATATATCCACAGAGAACAAGTTAAAAAAGAGTTGCAGGATATGCTTGACCAAGGAATTATTGAACCAGCAGTTAGTCCGTACATAAACCCGCTACATATTGTTAAGAAAAAAGATGGCTCACTTCGCCTCGTACTTGATTCACGACACATCAATGACATAATTATTAATGAAACAGATCGACCACAGACATTAGAGGAACTTCTACAGAAATTTCACGGTACTGCTATTTATTCTACATTAGATCTAAAATCGGGAAAGGTTTCTCTTAAATTAAATATATATATATATATATTTGCGATGCATTTCCTCCAAGCTATGGCGAAAATAAGAGCAGATGCAGTATTACTGAGGTAAGAATTTGAGTTTAATCAGGGCCTAAAGATCGACATTTCGGTCTATTTGCGTTTTCATTGTCAATGAGATTTCATTTCTTATTAAATTGACTTTCATTTTTTGGGGAGGTTACACTTAGCACGATTATAATTGTCATTTCAAATTATTGTCATTATAAGAAAATTTCTCTGGGAGCTTATACTATTGTCTTTTTTCTCTTACATTTTTGTGGGGAAGTTACACATCCTGCCACGCAATATTTCACATTTGCAGATGCGTGATTACTGTGAAATAGTGTAAACTTAATAAACTATGTTAGGTATAACGATGCTAAAGGATATTTTGGAGTCTGGGAACCAACTAATAGAAACGTGGGGTATAAATGTGGAAGGAAAATATAATCAGAAGGATTACGTAAAATAAAGTTATGGAATCCTGGCAAAAGAATCTACGCTGTTGCTCACTGTCATTCGATACTAAGCAAAAGACACCGAATTAAGTATAACGTTTGTGACAAAATTATGATATTACTGACACACAGTGGAAGTGGACAGGTAGAGCAATTTTACACTAAATTCTCCGCTTGAAGGAAAGGAACAAGCATAACAGAATTTTTAAGAACGTCTCTTGGAAATTACGAAATAATGTCAGCCTCTATCTGGGAAAAAAGAATATATTACAGAAATTATCAGCTATTAAAAACAGAAATAATTATAACAATAAAATTATGTTACCGCGTAAAATAGTTGGAGTGAAAAATAACTTTCAAAACACTGGAACGTAAACGCGGATCAAAAGAATGCACAGTATAAATTAAAGTAAAAAAGGAGATGCTAGTGCCGAATTTTTAGAAGGTGAATTAGCACTTGGCATTACTTTAACCTCACCCACTAAAGTGACGGATGTTATAACAATCTAGTTGCGCTGTAGTACAACGTCTCTTTCACTCTAAGAGAATAAGATGCCCGTGCATTAGGCTTACATAAAACCATTATAGAAATTAACGGTAATGGAATGCGAGAAAGAGATACCCTATCTGATCAGGAATATCCGGACACCTGTTTGTGGGCGTAAATAAGGGCCGTGTCCATTTTTCGTCTTCATGATGGCTTCAATTCTACTGGAGGCACATTGAATGAGGTGTATGAACAGCTATGGTGGAACGGCAGCTCATTCTTCCTCAAAATCTTAAACCAGATAAGGTAGTGATGTCGGGCGCTGGGGTCTGAAGCCAAGTCGACGTTCTAACTCATCCCAAAGATGTTCCATCGAGTTGTGGTCGGGACTTGGGGCAGGTCAGTCTGTTTCCGAAATGTTATTGTGTACAAACCACTGCAACACTGATGTTGCTTTATGACGGGGTGCATTGTAACGCTGACACAATAATCGTGTCCGACTCGTTCTTCTACTGTCCATAGTACACACTGCTGCTCAATTGCGATAAGCAGACCGAACCCATTACCTCGAGAGACACCTCTATATCCTCCTCCGTACCTCACTGTTGCCACTCCAAAATGGGGCAGGTAACACTCTCCAGACATTAACAAAAATCCAAACCCTCCCATCGAAGAGCCATAGCGTGCATCACTTGTCGCTTTTTGCACCATCTACAGCGTCGTTTAGAACTCACTACTGAAATGTATGACTTATGAAGAGCTGCTCGATCATTGAACCCCATCCTTTTTCACACCCTACGCACAGTCATTGTCTCACTTTGGAACTCACGAGTGATTCCTTCCCTTGATTTCATGTGATTTTTATCAATCATCCACCGCAATGCCCGATGGTCGTTGTCCGTCAGTACTTGAAGTCTGCCTTATCTCACTTTAGCTTTGGTTGTTCTTTCACAACTCCATTTTACAAATGCATCACAAACAGTCGACTTCGGCAGCTGTCGAAGAATTAAAATGTTGAACAGTGCTGATATGGACGACGGATAAATGTTTAATAATCACCTGATGTAAGTCAACAGCTTTATTGACGCGTTTCGAATACACTCGTCCAATCGCGTCATTAAAGCAGTTGCCTCCCATCTGGAGGCTATTAAACATTTATCCAGAGTCCATATCAGAACAGTTACACGTCTTAATTCTCATTAAGTGGGCACATATCTCTTGCGTGATGACATGTCGCTTCCTTGAGTGTCTAGAAGAGTTGAAATATCCCTGATGAATTTGTTACGCAGGTGACATCCGGTGACTAGTCTACGTTCAAAGTCACTGAGCTCTCCTTAGACCCGTTCGGCTTTTATTGCTTTTCTGCTGATAACGCCCTGCGCCCAGGCTCTTTTCCTACCGGTGGGTCAGCTCTTGTGACATCTACTAAGTTCGACACTACATATGAACGTCCGGACGCTTTTGATCCTATACTGTAGGTATTGCGAACGAGAGAGAGAAAGAGAGGGAGAGAGAGAAAGAGAGGGAGAGAGCGAGAAGCGTCACTCAGCCACTAATTACTACTGGATGGCTGAGGGCTCCTATTCAGCTCTCGGGGCACTATCTAAATTTTCGTTGAATGTAACTACTATACGAATACCAACGTACTGCAGTTACCGTAAAAATATTTCAGTGGTAACCCACATTGCCGAAAGAATGATTCTTGTGGAACTGCAAGATCCACCGAAGAGCTTCTATAAGGCAAAGATCCCGAGTTCGAGTCTCGGTCCGGCACACAGTTTTAATCTGCCAGGAAGTTCCATATCAGCGAAAAATCCGCTGCAGAGTAAAATCTCATTCCAGCTTCTATATTAGTTACTCGTTGTCATGTGTTGTTCGAGATGTATGGAGTATATCTCTATTTCTAGGAAACTGTAATATCTCACATTTCCCTACAGTCTAGCCATCATCAAAATAACTATGCTTTGATCTCTCCATTATGCAGTTAATGAAACCGGTGAATACTATGCCACATCATGCCAGTGTTGTCCCCTATGTCTAGCGTTGTAGTGCTTTCATGAAAGCCACTCCGTAAAAACGAAAATTTATTCTTGTCTTGAAGTGTCTCTTTCTTCTGATACCATTTTTAAGTTCGTGCGAGAGGTAACAGCTATGCAGGAGGCCGCTACTCGCTGTTGAAAGTAAGGCGCACTTTCGGATTCGGAATATCTGCTGCTTGTTGCATCATTCGAAATATGGATTAACTTAGGAAACTGTACACAAGCGGTGAGTTTGTTGTGCAAGGTACACTAAGACATAATGTTTGGTTGAAACATACATGAGTGACAAGTGGCACGGTAGTGACCGTGCCAGGTTGATATTGTAAGCGGACAGTGGGCAGTGTGTCACTTGTTGCGAGAAGACGGTGCCAAAGCTTGCTTGAAGTAGGGTAGCAGTAAAGCCAATAACTGATAATGTTAAAGGTAAAAAGTAATAATATTCACTGGAAATACTTACGCTACTTTCAGACATGGTACCAGAAATATAAAGACGTCAACATTAACAAGGTTACTATTATGTATGAATAAAATATGCAAATGAGACACAGTTCGATATGTCTATAAACTACACTTTTTATAACGTTACTGAACAAATATACGTATTTTTATCAGTAATTTATTGAATACATTATACAGCAGCGCCAAAGCAAAGGTTTCTCCACATTTACAAGAATGGTTATTATCGCCATTACTACCTAATCTTGTTTAATACGAGTATTACTAATATAATGTCTGTGAGATTGTATACTGAGTCAGATGGTGCAGCAAGACTACGGTTAAAAAAAGTTATCAGCTTAACAACCTTGCTGCAGTTCCCTCTTATGAGATATAATATATTAATGAAGTTAATAATTTTGCTACGTATAAAATCGAGTGATTCAAGATCAGAATGCAAATATGTCACATTGTAACACTACGCTCTAGCGTACGTTAACTCCTTAAAGCCTGTACTATGGTAAGTTGACGGGCTTCACCTTATAATAAAGGATTTTGGTATATATGTTGACCGCGTGTACCTGAATGGAGGCAAAGTTAGACTTACACCCACTCAGTAACAACAATGATACGTCAGGCAAGTCTGAGGTGCAACTACACGTTAGGATGGACAAGAAACAACACAGCAGATGCTACCAATTGTTAATTATACGGTCGCCAGCCTAATTAGGCATTAACTGAGTTTCTTCCCTGTACAAATGGAGTACGTTCAAACATAACAACACGTAGTAATACTGCTTTATATGGTAAATTTTAGAACCAGAAAATCTACTGAACTAATAATTTCACTTTCTGTACTAATATGGACAAGCCATAAATACACCATATCACACTATAATGTTTTCTACAAACTTCGTATTGTCTATTGATCTGATTGAAATCGGACATAGGTTACCCTAGAAATAGCACTTTCGAAACACACATACAATGTCAATTTTAAAAAGGGTAAAACACTGATAAATTTTGGTTTTATCTTGACTTTAATTTTTCTGGTCAAATCAGTTCAGTACACTTCAGAATTCAAATGAATAGAAAAGAAAAGAGGGGGGGGGGGGGGGGGGAAGACCCTCAAACTGTTATGATTACTGTATTGAAAATTTTGATTATTGAAAGCATTAAGCCCACAAGATTTCCAATATATGAATTAATACTCTTTTTGTCTTATTTCCTGCTCATTTAACTACCATTACTTTTGCCTCAAATTAATTAAACTTCATTACTAATCCAATTTCAACATTATCTTCCAACTTTGTCAGACCTATGTTATTTACCTATGTATTCATTAACAACAAAGTTCTTTAATCATTATTCTAACATAGATAGGTCTGCAGGTAATTATTATTAACATAAACTTTAAATTTTCATCTCGGGACACTCGGATTGCACAACATGTGGAAAGGACCCTATCTAGGTTAGTTGTGAGGATAATTAACTGATAGGACAGTTCTGGTAAAATTTAAGTTGTTATTGAACAGTATGGAACAAAAGTAACACTGGTCCACACGAATACAGTACTAAAATTTTCAACCTGTTTGTATCGATGTGTCGGTTGGCGGGCAGCGAGATGGCGAGGCACAGAGCACATATACAATCGCAGCAATGGCTCTTGAAGTATCGGCACTTTACTTCTTCATAGCGTCGCAATACTTTTCCACTTAGTGCCTATGGAATTTTGCCATGCTGTATAGGCATCGGAAACGGCACATCCGAGGCTTAACGAAATCACGTTTTCCAGGAGAGCCTCCTCGATCCAGAATGTGTTTCTCAGACCGATGCTCAACTCCGACTACTACTGCTGAGCCCGTTATGCCGTGCAGCGCCCGTGTGCATTTTCCCGCGCTCGCCTGCCTCCAACTTTTACCGCTCCCCTACAGACAGGGTATTCACCAAAGGTCTTGCATTCTACATATCCTAATACATTGCCTACGTATGGACGAAGCGCACAATTACAACTTTAACATCTTACAATATTTTCAACATTAGTTACACTTCACTTCGATTACAACATTACTTGAAATTTGACATAAACATTAAAATTCACATCGAAAATTGTTTACAGTTTCTTTAACATAATGGCATAAAACAAAAAAGAAATGACATCAGAACATCGATTATACTAATTTATCGAAATTCAGAAGAAATAAATTATTATATATACAATAGTATAGCGTTGTTGTTGTTACAACGTATGTCTAAATATGTACACGTTAAAATATATGTAATTTTAAAATGGTTAAAAAATGGCTCTGAGCACTATGAGACTTAACATCTGAGGTCATCAGTCCCCTAGAACTTAGAACTACTTAAACCTAACTAACCTAAGAACATCACACACATCCATGCCCGAGGCAGGATTCGAACCTGCGACCGTAGCAGTCTCGCGGTTCCGGACTGAAGCGCCTAGAACCGCTCGCCCACCGCGGGCGGCTTTTAAAATGGTTGCTGCATCGAGCTATGCAGTGGGTCCTCTGACAAAGATTTTAAACAGAGGCATAGGAATGCTCGTAGTCTTTTCGTCTTCATAATTTGGTCGGTAACGGTGGTTTTTGGTTATATTGTGTGGCCAGAGAGTTGCAAAGAGTTACTGAGACAGGAAATACTTCGATGTGCTCCAGTTCGGGAGTAAGAAATATTGTACATTTCTGATAACTAGTGGGTTTTGAAGCTTAACTGGGGCACCAGTGAGTGAACATAGTTGCTGCGGTGAATTTGTTAATGCAAAGAAAGTTGGAATTGCTAGTTGAAGTGTAAGATTTCGTGGCAGTCTTAGTGATATGTTGCTTGGCCCCATGTCTTAGCTTATGATCGTCATTGCTTCCAAATGCTGTGCTTTCACTGTAAAGTCACACAGCTCTTTTTTGTTTAGCGCCTATCTTTTGTGTTCTGTTACTATCTGTGTCGGTGCGCAGTTAAGCCTACTTTTTGGTAGTGGGCCACGTTAATATCCTACCGGATCACATCTTGAATATTTTCTTCTTTAATATTCAGTTATTTATTGATTTGTCTGTATAATCCTCTGTTTGGTATGTGCTAAACTAAGACACCTTACGATCGATCCTTGTTTGAAAGGGCGTAAGTTAACAGTACGAAACGTATTCGGTTTCCCTCTTGTGTTTTATATGTATTTGGGTTATAAACCTTTTCGTGTAGTGCTAAGAGAGGAAAACACAGTGCATAACTTATAAACTGCTTGCATGGGGATGCCTCTGTCTAATAGGGCTCCATGGATCAAGTGCTTAGCAGATGTACCTTTATGGTTCTGTCAATTTAAAGTCCACCTTTCAAACTTACCTGACACACCTACAGGTCAGCTAACTTCACGTTGTGCACCATTCATGAAATTCGGATTACAAAGGCCCTGCGAAAATAATAATTTGGGAAGGGTTTCCCTCAGAAATTAACTAATGACAAATCTTATAGCTCAGCCTAGATACCACACACCTACAGTTCAGTTTTGGAAATGCTGACACTTTCACAACGAGGACAAGTTGACTAAATTTTTTTCCTCTCGCAACCAAATGGTCACCAGCGATGGTAATTACATAACACTAAGACAGCACACAGCGGAACAGTAACGACAGCCAACTTATTTGGTTGTATTGTAGGAGTGGCGTCACGCTGGCAAAAGGTTTGTACATTATCTCACATCGTCTAAGTGCATGAGCAAGTCACCAAGAAAAAACACTTATACTCATCAAGTAAATGCAGTTCCTACATTATTTATGTAATATACGCAAAGATATATATATTATGCCATAACTTTGGAGCCACCTCCGATACGTCCGCTCGCTTGAGACTGCAGCTGTGTTCTCTTGAACAATGGCGCGTCCTCCTGTCTTCTGCCCCACCACGGTGAAATCGACTTCACATTATCACCTTTAATATTTGTGAATGTTTTTCATTTTAGAATTCCTACCGTCGTTACATCCAAGTGACAACCTTGCAGTGCATATATATGGAAGAATTTTACCTCCCTCTTTGTATTAGAATCTGTAACATCATCAGGCATTATCTTATCTCTGACTTTTTATGATACTCTGGACTCGTCCAGACATTCGGAAAGAAGGGGTGTCCGCTGCTACAAACTACGCAATGTTTTTGATTTAGCGCATATTTCGTATCCATGCGTCCTTGTTCGAAACATCCAGAAGCGTTGTCTGCCAAGCACACAGATGACCTGCGTTTCTCAACCAACTCTATACTACGGCGCAGCAGTGGCGGAGCCTGCTTGCTCTTTGCACTCATGAATTAAGAACGAACAATCGAAGTAAAACGTAAGTATCTCGTGAGCTGTTACTCTGATTATGTTGCGATTTTCACCATCGTTATTCTAATAAAATTCTCTATTAGCTGGTATACTCATATTCGGTTGGTACATACGTTCGTAAGTTTAATGAATACTACAGATGCACATAACAGAGAATTTAATCGTTCTCCTTCACTATCTACAACAGTCTATCAATGATAGGGCACTTTTTGGATTGAATGACTATAGAAATCAAGTGGTTTTGAGGCGAAGAACTCCTCGAGTGAATTTCGGAACGCATTTTCATCTCGAGGAGAAGGAGGAGATTAGTGTTTAACGTCCCGTCGACAGCGAGGTCATTAGAGACGGAGCGCAAGCTCGGGTGAGGGAAGGATGGGGAAGGAAATCGGCCGTGCCCTTTCAAAGGAACCATCCCGGCATTTGCCTGAAGCGATTTAGGGAATCACAGAAAACCTAAATCAGGATGCCCGGAGACGGGATTGAACCGTCGTCCTCCAGAATGCGAGTCCAGTGTGCTAACCACTGCGCCACCTCGCTAGGTTTTTCATCTCGAAAGCAAGTTCCTTGAATGCTGTTCGACACAGAGTGGAAAATGTGAAAATCTGAGGGCACAAGATCAGGTGCACAGGGTGGGTGTGGAATGAGTTCCCAACCCCATTCCACTATAGTGTTCTTTGTCAGTATAGTAGACTGGAGGCAAGTGTTATTGTGTGTAGCGTCACTTCACACAGTCTTCCTTGTCGTTGTTCTAGAACTGAGTGTGCAAGACGCCTCATTGGTGACAGTACATGTCAGCGATCATATTTACACCGCAGGGAAACATTTCGTAGTACACCTCCTAGTCGTTGTTCCATCAGATCCATAACAATATCTTTTGTGGATACACAGAAGTCTTAGTACCGTGACGGGCTGCTATGTTTAGGATCAGCTATTCCTTTTTTCTCCTTACGTTAGGATACAGACACAATTTATCGTCACCAGTAATGGTACGGGACAGGAATGATCGATGTCGTTCACGAGCCAATTGAATTACGAGTAAGCAGACACGCACATACAGCCACTTGCTGATTTTTGTGATTTTTCTTAGAGCAGGTGCTACCCACGTAAGTGGTTTTTGAATCTTCCTCATTGCAAATGTGGCACAATGGTGGACTAATCACGGTTCATCACATTCACCAGTTCTCGATTACACTGACGTCGGTCATTCTCGTTCAATGCGATTGAACGATCTTCATCAAACCCTGAAGATCTTTCCTGAACTTGGAGAGTCACTAATGATAAAATGGTCCTCCTTAACACGAGAAAACCATTTTCTCGCAGTGCTCTGTCCAATAGCACTATCCCCATACATGGCAAAAATCTTTCCGGTTGCCTCTGCTGCTGTTACCCTTCTACTAAATCAAACAGAAGAACTTCGTCGGAAATGTTCCGATTATTCCATTTAGCACTCCATTTTTTACCGTCCACCATTTAACTCACTATGTCTAAATGATACAATGAAAATATGTCATCTCAAGTAGCAACAGTGAACTACAAATCAACAATGAAAATAAATAAATAAATCCATAGTAACCGGAATAACAATATGCAAAACAAAAACGCTTCAAACTTACGTACCGACCTAACATTTGATCCGTTCTTTTTTAATAGTGTTAATTTACCCAGTTGTGGACTAGGAGAACAGTGAGCGTGGACAGTGGCCAACCATACCACTTCCACGTCTCGAGTATACTCTTGACTCACATTCAGTTTTAAGGTAGTGTGCAGATTCTATACCGAACTGCGCAGTGGTGGGAAGAAAGCGCAGGTCGCACCCTTCTACAAGAGTGGTAGTAGAAGTGATCTACAAAACCATTGTCCAATACGCCTGACATCTATTTCTTCTATAATCTTTGAATTCATACTGAGCTAAAACTTCATGAGGTATCTCGAATGGAATGCCCTTCACTATGCCAATCAGCATGGCTTCTTAAGATATCGATCATGAGAATTCCAACTCGCTTTTCTCTCACATGAGAGCCTGAAAGCTATGCATCAAGGCGGTTTCATAGACGTATTTCTCGACTTCATAAAATCGTTTGACATAGCATCAAGTCTACGCTTATTATCAAAAGTACGATGGTAGGGGGTATCAAGTGAAATGTGTGGTTAGATCGAGGGTTTTTCATAGGGTGGCTCGAACACGTTATCTTGGATGATGAGTCATTGACAGAAGAAGAAACAACTTCGGGTTGCTACATGTAAATATTTTTGGACGTGTCTCTATTGTCGCATGATGAATGCTACGTCCGTAGAACGAAAAAGTTAAACTCGGCGAGGCCCGTGGTGTTATTCGAGAGGAACAGGCTATGTGCCGATACCGGGTTTCAACCTCGCCCTACTCTCATCACGTTGTATGGTAATGACCTTGCAGCCACTATTTATAATAATTCCAGAATTTTCGCAAAAGATGCAGATTACGTAGATTTATAACTTGCTTTAAATGTTCAAAGAAAGTAAAATCGCGGACCTAAAAAAGGTACTATCCTATGATTACAATATAAATTAGCTACAGCTGTAATCCGCCAATTGTTACTTATACCTGGGTAATCTGCATCCGTATCCAAGTTCGCTAACGCACACGTGTTCTCGCTCGACTCGGATGAAAGCCGTTTGAATCCTGGTACTGGATGAAATTTTCACTACCAATATTAAACAGGTAAGAGGAGGGTCCCGATTCGGATGTCTAGGAGAGGACTGCCAAAGGGGAGGTGACTATGACAAAAAGACTGAATAATCAAGGAGAGGAGAACGTTATACGAAGCGTGGCGTGGAATGTGAAACGTCCCCTTAGAACAATTATAAATGACTGTGCTTAAACAGACACACAATATTATTAGCGCAACGCAATCTGACTTTCAAAAATTCCTACAAAAGAATGGCCCTGACTAACAATAACCTATACATTACATGAATCATTTACCTCACAAAAATTGTTACTTCGTTTCGGCGGTTCCATCTCAAAATTCGGTGCACCTTACCAATTTCTTTCATAATTCCCAAAGTACTCTGTGTTATTATTTTGTGGCTGTTCTGTATGTCTATGTCCCTCTTCCCGTATTGGAGCGCGAGTGTCCTCTGAAATATGTAATTCTTGCATTACCTGTGTCAACTGATCTTGTAATTCCCAGATTTCTCTATTGTACGGTGTATTGATTTGATTTTGATTTTGGTTGTTTGAGTTTTCTAATTTGTTCATACTCTTCTGTGTCAGTGAAGGCTACGGGTCTTGTGTCATTCAGATCATCATCTACATTTGTAGATAAGTTAGTGAACTGATCCGAAAGTTCGGCTACTTTCTCCGATAGTGACCTGATTTCCGCAGTGTGTTATTCTGAACCAAGTTTCAGAGTGTAAATTTGCGTTTAAATCGTATCTACTGTGTCCTTTACGTTTTCCTGAGTTTGCATCTACCGAAACGGTAGATGCAACTGAGTCAATTTTGGCTTGCTTAAACTGACACATAATATTTTTAGCGCAACGCAATCTGACTTTCAAAAATCCCTACAAAAGAATGGCCCTGACTAACAATAACCTACATCTACATCTACATGATTACTCCGCAATTCACATTTAAGTGCTTGGTAGAGGGTTCATCGAACCACAATCATACTATCCCTCTACCATTCCAATCCCGAACAGCGCGCGGGAAAAACGAACACCTAAACCTTTCTGTTCGAGCTCTGATTTCTCTTATTTTATTTTGATGATCATTCCTACGTATGTAGGTTGGGCTCAACAAAATATTTTCGCATTCGGAAGAGAAAGTTGGTGACTGAAATTTCGTAAATAGATCTCGCCGCGACGAAAAACGTCTTTGCTTTAATGACTTCCATCCCAACTCACGTATCATATCTGCCACACTCTCTCCCCTATTACGTGATAATACAAAACGAGCTGCCCTTTTTTGCACCCTTTCGATGTCCTCCGTCAATCCCACCTGGTAATGATCCCACACCGCGCAGCAATATTCTAACAGAGGACGAACGAGTGTAGTGTAAGCTGTCTCTTTAGTGGACTTGTTGCATCTTCTAAGTGCCCTGCCAATGAAAAGCAACCTTTGGCTCGTCTTCCCCACAATATTATCTATGTGGTCTTTCCAACTGACGTTGTTCGTAATTTTTCCACCCAGGTACTTAGTTGAATTGGCAGCCTTGAGAATTGTACTATTTATCGAGTAATCGAATTCCAACGGATTTCTTTTGGAACTCATGTGGATCACCTCACACTTTTTGTTATTTAGCGTCAACTGCCACCTGCCACACCATACAGCAATCTTTTCTAAATCGCTTTGCAACTGATACTGGTCTTCGGATGACCTTACTAGACGGTAAATTACAGCATCATCTGCGAACAACCTAAGAAACCTGCTCAGATTGTCACCCAGATCAGGAACAGCAGAGGTCCCAGGACGCTTCCCTGGGGAACACCTATACCTTTCATGAATCACTTACCTCACAAAAATCTTCGTTACTCAAACTACTGCAATACAGCGTGCGCCAATACTGCCAGCTGAATAAAAGATTCTAACTACTGATGGCACTAACTACTGATAGGCATAGTTAGCAAATGAAACATTTTGATAGAGAACAAACAATTTATTTACCTTAATAATGTTCCAAAGTCATAATATATATATATCAGTTCATGACATCCAGTCTTACAAATTTACTCTATCAGATGGACACACGTCCAGATCATCCGCTCTCAAAACTACGTCATCTCACTCCCCACATCCACCACTGCTGGCGGCTCACCTCCAACTACGCAACGCTACGCGCTGTTCACATCCAACTGCCCAACTCTACAATAGCAAATATTACAACAATGCCAACCAGCCACAGACTGCACACAGCACAGCCAGTGATTTTCATACAGAGCGCTACGTGGCGTTACCAATATAAAAACTTAAACATCCTACTTACAAGTGTAATGGGTTAAAAGTTACAAGGAAGCTAGATAATTTTAAAAGGGAAATGCTAAGGCTCAGCCTAGATATAGAGAGGGTCAGTAAATTGAAATGGAAAGAAGGCAAGGATTTCTGGTCAGTTAATTAAAGGATAACATCAACAGCAGCAGAAAATTATATATCTGGAGTTAAATTCGTTATAAGTAGGAACTTCAAGTTAGAGAGAAGGTTGTTTTCATCAATATCGACAGCAAACCAACACCGACCACACTGACTGAGACCCCCTTGGCGACGTCACAAGCAGATGATGATGACATAAAGCATATGCGGATACAGGGGTCGTAAATGGAGTCATGGGAGATTGCAACGCGGTAGGAGGGAGTAGAATAAAGGGTTACTGGAGAATATGAGGTTGGCACTACGAATGAGAGACGAGAAAACTGATTGAGTTTTGCAATGAATTTCGACTAATAATAGCGAATGCTACGTTCAGGATTCACAAGAGGAAGCATATTTGGAAACGGAACTGAGATACAGGCAATTCCAGTTAGATTACAAATTAGGTATTGGAGTCTAAGGCGCATACGGGAGCGGATATAGACTCAGATCACAACTTAGTGATGACGGAGAGTAGATTGAAGTTTATGAGACAAGGCAGGGAGAATAAGTGAGAAATACCAAGAAATGAAGATAGACGCTTGAAGTTCTCCGATGCTATTCGTACTGCGATAATAAATAGTTCAGCAGGGAGTTTAGTTGAAGAAGAATAGGTATTTCTACAATGGGTAATGAAAGAAGTGATTTCGTAGACATTCCCGGCGTAATAACTGCTGATATTGTTCACGGGTTTGCAGCCGGATCATGTCGTCCACCAAACACAATATTTCGGCGGACCAGCTGGCCGCCATCTTCAGGTGAATTAATGCTCGTGCACTGCCTCGCCGGAACTTAATTCCAGCGACAACGGCAGAAATCTTTACACACTAACGGTCAGAGCATCGCGGGTGCGCGAGATGGTGGGCAGCGCCTGTTGGCGGCGAGTACACATGCAGCGCGCCGATGGGAGAAGACGGCAGAAGCGATAAATCGCGACAGCACGTTTGAAAAATCCAGTGATCGAAAAGAAGACAGTTGTTGCTTAATGTCGGACAAAATCGGATTCCATATCTCACTTACAGGAAAAACTGTATCCCTGTTAATAAAAGTACTTGATAATCTAATTTCAATGGATTCTATAATAACACGTTCACAATAGCGAGAAGCAGGAGAGAGCAATTGTGTCTTGTCATACATCATCCTGTGTCCTTCGTTAAGGCAGTGTTCCGCCACTGCCGACTTCTCCGGCTGTATGCCGATGATGTTCCACACACCGGATCTGACCAATATACTTTCATAAACCCCGGGATTCCTCAAGCCCAAATTATCTTTGAGTGAGCCAAAAAGGGCTCTACTCCTGGCCACCGGCGTAAAAACACTTTCAATGTCATATTTTCTTAAAATTCTTGAAATTTTGGATGATATACTTCCCGCAAAGGGTAAATATGCAACAGCTTCAAAAGTATCCTCTATTGGCTCGCGTGACGGTCCAAACTAAAAGGCACGGCGTATTTGTTGTTCGGTATATCCATTCTGTCTTCAAATGATCAAGTTCTTCTTTCAAATGTTCCTCGTCAGAAATGGCATAAGCTCTTTTCACAAGAGTCCGCAAAACTCCACTACGTTGGTGTGGTGGATGACAGCTGGTCGCATGAAGATAGCAGTCAGTATGAGTAGGTTTCCGATACACACTATGTCCAAAAGTCCCACCGTCCTTTCTTTGAACTAAAACAGCAAGAAATGGAAGTTTACCATCACTTTCTATTTCCATAGTAAATTGAATACTTGGATGTAGACAATTAAAATGATGTAAAAAGCGATTCAAAGCATCAATTTCATGTGGCCGAACCATAAAAATGTCATCAACGTATCTCAAAAAACACTTTGGTTTAAGAAACAAAGTTTTGAGTGCCATGTCCTCAAAGTCTTCCATAATAAGGTTGGCGACTATGGGGGAGAGTGGACTCCCCACAGCCATTCCGTCAGTGTGCTCAAAATATACATCATTAAAAAGAAAATACGTTGAAGTCAACACATGACGACATAACTTGGTGGATTATTCATCTAATTTCTCACCGATTAGTAACAGGGGCTCTTCAAGAGGAACCCGAGTAAAGAGAGAAATAACATCAAAGCTGACGGGCAAGTCAGAGGGACCACAGTACAAAGATTTTATCGTCGAATAAAATCGGACGAATTTGATATATGATGTTTACATTTTCCCACGTATGGCCTGAGGGCCGAAACTAAATTTTTGGCCAAATTATAGGTATGGGCGCCCATGTTGCCGACAATAGAACACATTAACTCAACTGAAGATGGCGGCCAGCTGGTCCGCTGAAAAATCGTGTCTGGACGATGACATGATCCGGCTGCAAACCCGTGAAGAATATCATCGATAATAAGAGAAGTTGAAAGCAAACTCGTAGATACAAGGAACTTAATTGCAAAGGAGAGCGTGGGTTACGGTATAAAGGAAGTACAAGAATGTCCAGTTAAATCTACGAACACAAAAATAGAAGAGTTCCTTTTATGTCTCTATGAGCGGGAGGACTTGTCTGATGACGTGGCAGAGGAAGAAACTAGAGTCGATAGGGAAGAGTGGAGGGTATCCAGTACTACAATCAGAATTTAAAAGACTTTTGAACGACTTAAGTTCAGATAAGGCAGAAGTGATCGATAACATTCCATCGGGATTTCTAGCATCATTGGATGAAGTGGCTAGAAAACGACTATCCACGTTGGTGTGTGGAATGTATGAGACTGACTATATACCATTGCACTTTCGGAAAAGCGTTATCCGCACAGTTTCGTAGAATGCAAGAGCCAACAAGTGCGAGAATTATCGCATAATCAGCTAAACATCTTATGCATCCAAGTTGCTGACAAGAATGAAATACTGAAGAATGGACAAGAAAATTAAGGGTGTATTAGATGACTATCAGTCTGGCTTTTGGCAAGGTAAAGACGCCAGAGATGCAGTTCTGACTTTTCAGTTGATACTGGATGCAAGGCTGACGAAAAATCAAGACACTTTCATAGGAACTGTCGACATGGAAAAAGTTTTCGACGTTGTAATTTGATGCAAGATGCATGAAATTCTCAGAAAAATTCGGTGTAACCTATAGGGAAAAACGGGTGACACATTGTGTACAAGAAGCAAGAGGGAACAACAACAAAAGCTTTAAACATGGCCTCATCAGCGAAAACAAAAAACGGAGTACTCGGGCTCGAAAGAGTGTAAAGTACGTTTGTAGCGTTTCACTCGTACTGTTCAATCTATACATCAAAGAAGTTATGTCAGAAATATAAGAAAAGATGAAGACTTGAGATTAAAATTCAAGGTGGAAGAATATCAAAAAAATGGTTCAAATGGCTCTGAGCACTATGGGACTTAACATCTATGGTCATCAGTCCCCTAGAACTTAGAACTACTTAAACCTAACTAACCTAAGGACAGCACACAACACCCGAAGAATATCAGAGACAAGATTCGCTGACGACGTTAGTACACTAAGTGAAACCGAAGGAGAATTACAGGATATTTGTACTAGAATGAACAGTTTAATGAGTACAGAATACAGACTGAGAGTAGTTCGAAGAAAGACGAAAGTAATAAGGAGTAGCAGAAATGAGAACAGCAAAGAACGTAACATCAAAATTCGTGATCACGAAATAGGTTGTAGCGTTGTTTATGTTTAACCTTTTATACATGTGGTCCTTATACACTGAAGAGCCAAAGAAACTGGTATACCTGGCTAATATCGTGTAGAGCTCCGGCGAAAACGCAGAAGTGCCGCAACACGACGTGGCATGGACTTCACTAATGTCTGAAGTAGTACTGGAGAGAATGAACACAATGACTCCTGCAGGGCTGTCCATAAAACTGTAAGAATACAAAGGGATCTTCTGAATAGCACGTTGCAAGGCATCCCAGATACGCTCAATGAAGTTTATGTATGGAGAGTTTGGTGGCCAGCGGAAGTGCTTAAACTCAGAAGAGTGTTCCTGGAACCACTCTGTAGCAATTCTGGACGTGTGGGATGTCGCATTGTCCTGCTGAAATTGGCCAAGTCCGTCGGAATGCACAATGAACATGAATGGATGCAGGTGATCAGACAGGGTGCTTACGTACGTGTCACTTGTCAGAGTCATATCTAGAGGTAACAGGGGTCCCATATCACTCCAACTGCAGACGCAGGTCCCATATCACTCCAACTGCAGACGCAGGTCCCATATCACTCCAACTGCACACTCCCCACACCAGCTTGAACAATCCCCCGCTGACATGCACGATCATTGGATTCTTGACGTTGACTCCTCCCATCCGTTCGATACAATTTTAATCGAGACTCGTCTGACCAATTAACATGTTCCCAGTTATCAACAGACCAATTTCGGCGTTGACGGGCCCAGGCGAGGCGTAAAGCTTTGTGTCGTGCAGTCATCATGGGTACACGAGTGGGCCTTCGACTCCGAAAGCCCATATCGATGATGTTTCGTTGAATGGTTCGCACGATGACACTTGTTGCTGGCTCAGTACTGAAATCTGTAGCAATTTACGAAAGGACTGCACTTCTGCGGCACTGAACGATTCTCTTCAGTCTTCGTTGCACCCGTTCTTGCAGAATCCTTTTCCGGCCGCAGTGATGTCGGAGATCAGATGTTATCGGATTCCTGACATTCACGGTACACTCGTGAAATGGTAGTACGGGAAAATCCCCACTTCATCACTACGTGGGAGATGCTGTGCCCCATCGCTCGTGCCGGCCGCTGTGGTCGAACGGTTCTAGGCGCTTCAGTCCGGAACCACGCGGCTGCTACGGTCGCAGGTTAGAATCTTGCCTCGGGCATCAATGCGTGTGATGTTCTTAGTTAGTTTTAAGTAGTTCTAAGTATAGAAGACTGTTGACCTCATTGCTAACTCCCATAGTGTTTAAGAGCCATTTGAGCCATCGCTTATTCGCCAACAACACCACTTTCAAACTGCTCTAAATCTTGATAACGTGCCATTGTAGCAGCATTAACCGACCTAATAAATGCGCCAGACACTTTTTATCTTACACAGGCGTTGCCAACCATAGCGCCGTATTCTGCCTGTTTACACATCTCTGTATTTGAAAACGCATGCTTATATCAGTTTCTTTGGCGCTTCAGTGTATAAGACTGTAAAATGACAGACTGTAAAATGACCATGTAAGCCACACGAATAAATATATCACGAAGTACATGAAGTTAAGTTCTGCTGCCCAGACGGACAGAACAAGGGGGAAAGCAGACTAGCACTGGCGAAAAGGGCATTCCTGCTCAATAGACATCGCTTGTATCAAATGTAAGCCTTAATTTGAGCAAGAAAGTTCTCAGAATGTACATTTGGAACACAGTATTGTATGGTATTGAAACGTTGACTGTGGAAAACCAGAGCAGATGAGAATTTAAGTATTTGAGATGTGGTGCTACAAAAGAATGTTGAAAATGAAGTGTACTGATAAGGTAAAGAATGGGGAGGTTCTCCGTAGAATCGCTGCGGAGAGGAATATGAGGAAAACACTAACAAGAAAAAGATTCTGGATGATAGGACATCTGTTAATACATGGGGGGAAGAACTTTCATACTACCAGAGTGAGCTGTAGAGGGTAAAAATTGTAGACGAAGACAGGACGGAGATTGGATTACTGTGCTACTCTGAGATGAAAAGGTTGGCACATTAGTGAAATTCGTGGCGGGCAGCATCAACCCAGTCATAAGATTGTTGACTCAAGAAAAGGGCGTAAGATAGTTGATGGCGACCAGTCCGTCAAATGGCGACGTTGAACTCGACGGCGCACAGCGTGCTGTTCGAGAGGAGAACACAAGGTGACCCCATCAGCTTGCTCCCTTCCTTTTTTCTCATCATCATTGTAAACATAACGCTGCACTATATACCTATACATTTCACTTACCTACTCTCTACAAATAAACACCTCGTACGTCTCTCTAATCTCCACAAGACATTGTGCGTAGAGCAAAGCGGCTGGACCCGCCCCATGGTACATCCCAGTCAAAAATGCAATACATCTAAATTTTGTATTTAATACTTAGAGATAGCTTTTGGCAATGGTGACTGGAATACTCTCTTTCAAATTCTAAAGTTGGCAGGGGTAAAATAGAGGGAGCGAAAGGCTATTTACAATTTGTACAGAAACCTGATGGCACTATTAGAGTCGAGGGGCATGAAAGGGAAGCAGTGGTTGGGAAGGGAGTGAGACAGGGTTGTAGCCTCTCCCTGATGTTATTCAATCTGTATATTGAGCAAGCAGTAAAGGAAACAACAGAAAAATTCGGAGTAGGTATTAAAATCCATGGAGAAGAAATAAAAACTTTGAGGTTCGTCGATGATATTGTAATTCTGTCAGAGACAGCAAAGGACTTGGAAGAGCAGTTGAATGGAATGGACAGTGTCTTGAAAAGAGGATATAAGATGAACATAAACAAAAGCAAAACGACGATAATGGAATGTAGTCGAATTTAGTCGGGTGGTGCTGAGGGAATTAGATTAGGAAATGAGACACTTAAAGTAGTAAAGGAGTTTTGCTATTTGTGGAGCAAAATAACTGATGATGGTTGAAGTAGAGAAGATATAAAATGTATACTGGCAATCGCAAGGAAAGCGTTTCTGAAGAGGAGGAGTTTGTTTACATCGAGTATAGATTTAAGTGTCAGGAAGTTGTTTCTGAAAGTATTTGTATGGAGTGTAGCCATGTATGGAAGTGAAACGTGGACGATAAATAGTTTGGACGAGAAGAGAATAGAAGCTTCCGAAATGTGGTGCTACAGAAGAATGCTGAAGATTAGATGGGTAGATCACATAACTAATGAGGAGGTATTGAATAGAATTTTGGAGAAGAGGAGTTTGTGGCACAACTTGAGTAGAAGAAGGGATCGGTTGGCAGGACATGATCTGAGGCATCAAGGGATCACCATTTTAGTATTGGAGGGCAGAGTGGAGGGCAAAAATCGTAGAGGGAGACCAAAACACGAATACACTAAGCAGATTCAGAAGGATGTAGGTTGCAGTAAGTACTGGGAGATGAAGAAGCTTGCACAGGATAGAGTAGCATGGAGAGCTGCATCAAACCAGTCTCAGGACTGGAGACCACAACAACAACAACATTTAATACCTATGTATAAAATTTTGCAGAGGTTTGAGGTGGAACCATAATTTAAGCTCAGTCGTCGGCAAAGCAGGCTGCGTTCTTCGATTAATCTGTAGTATTCTAGGAAAACGCAATCTGTTTGGAATGAAGATTGTGTACAAACCACCTGTGTGACCAGTCCTATTATACTGCTAGTGTGTGGGACCCATACCAAGTAGGACTAACAGGGGCTAGTAAAAGTGTACATATATGGGCAGCACGAATCCTCAGAGGTTTATTTTACCCCGGGTGGGTGTCACAGATATGCTGAAGAAACTTTAATTGCAGGCACTTGAAGACAGACGCGAACTATCCCAAGAAAGCCCGCCCATTAGGCGTTTGGTCATTCTTCCCACTCTCCATATATCAATGGAATGGGACGAAGCAATAATAACTCGTAAAATGAGATTGATCCTCTGCCATGCACTTTACAGTGGTTTTGCGGAGTACGAATTTAGATGCAGATACTCAAGAGCGTGCTTTCAACACCATTTGTGCCACGCCTCACGTATCTTCTACTCTATCAGCGATTACTTGGATGCTCTTACAAAAAGTACTTAGGCAGGGCAATATGAGGTGCCCATTTATCAGAGATAAACTTTCATGGCCGAGTCATCATTGTGATCCGATATACCACGAGTGACGTCGACTAAATTTACGTGACACGTGACATCGATGTCTATTGCACGAATTACTACGACTCCGCTACAGGATGAGACAGCTGCCCCTACCATTTCCGTTTCATGACTGTCTATATCTCGCCACGTGCGAGATTTTCATATTATCTTACTTGCTAAGTGCAAATTAAAACTCCTACAGAGAAAAATGGACAGTACCTTTTTGTAGAAAATTTAATGTAGGTAAGTTCTTATGTTGTATATTTTCGATGGTGGTGATAATTTTTGAATTATTGAAAAAAAAAGCGACGAAACGTGACCTTCAACCGTACTCACGTTCTCACACTCAGCCCCCACCGGTCAGGATTTGCAGTATGTTGTTCATGGCTATATTGTTCACGGCACTTCCTCCTACCACTGTACAAAATTTGCGACTGCACGAATTGTGTCCCCCATTCGACCTTTCTTGTCCTTCATTATTGCGTCATCAGTTTAATGGAACTCATTCAAATTGCAAAAATGACATTCGTGTAATTTTTAACGAGAGATTTTGTAAATTTAAACAACATAAAATAAACAATTACGTAGCTGTATTCGTCAGACCTCACCACGGGACTACTGTGCAAGTAAGGGTCAAGTTTGGATCGAGCTGCCAACTTAATTGATTTTAGAGTAACATTTACAGAAGTTGATTTTCTTTCATTGCCCTCATGTCAACTAAATAGCCGACTATGCTGGTGGCGTAGTAGTCCAACCAATAGAGACCAAAAAAGGTCTAACGTCGGGAATAGTTCGTGCAGTCGGAAATTTTTGTACGACAGTAGGGGGCGGGGGCATGGGGGAATGCCACTAGAAATCATGACTAAATAGGGACGAGTGTGTTGCCGGAAGTGCGTTTGGGTCACTTCTACACGTTGTTCTCGAATAACTCGAGAACTGAAGCCTCCAACGAGAACTTATCCCAGTACAAAATTTAGCTACATTACATTTTCTTCGAAAAGGTACTGTTCTTGTTTTTTCTGTGGGACTAATACTGTGAAGCGAGCGAGAAAACATGAAAATCTCACGCATGGTTTTTCAAATCCAGGTATAGTATTACAGGCTGCATAAAACCACATCGGTAGGCGCAGATGAATCACCCTGTACACATCCGTAAAACAGGGACTAGCTTAGTAGTAATGAATAAAACATGAAATCTTTCAGTATTGTTGGAGAATGAGAAAATTAACTCTATTTATTTATTCGTAGTATATATAAGATAAAAAGGCTATTTTTCCGAAAAACGTATTGCCCCCATACCCAACATAACTTCTACTATAACACAGATGAAGTTAATTAATTTGCTGGAACGTTCATAATTTTGAACGTCTTCTATTCTCGTATGCAGCTGATAGATGAATCCTGGTGTTCATAGGTGCATGTTACATCTTCATCCATATTTCCTACTGTATCATACCTATTAGTGATTATTTCCGGCTTTCTTCAATCGTCTGTTCACTTTTTTCCCGGCGTCTCCAAGACGCATTTTCGTCGATAAAACAAACGTTTGACAATTTGTACTGGTGACCATTTGTACTGGCCTCCATTGTAAACGTTCAGCATCCCATGTTAATCGTATTTGGTCCGAACATTAGTGTAATTTTTCGGTATGGGTTATTAGCGATGTCCTTTGTACTATTGCATATTTCAGTATACTTTTAATCATCTGAAGTATGCCAGTGCTCTACAGACAACAGAGAACAAGTGATCACTCCATTTCATATCACAACGAATGGTTACAGTCAGGTACTTGCAATGAATAGACAGATTTCAGTTGTGACTCACTGATATTGTAACCGCTAGATACTACGTTTTTGAGCAATTTCAAATGTGAGCGTCTATCTGAGCATGAACCATGGTTCGAAAGAGGAATGATTCCATTCATCCCAAACAAATAGCATTACTAGCAACAGATGACCGTTGTTTTTCCATTTTTTTTGTAAGATTTGACCATTAAGGTCGGTGTACGAGAAACCTCATGTCCAGAAGCACAGTACTCGACAGTACTTCTTGATGTCCATGTTGTTCATATGTGAGTGCAGGCTTTAGTGACCGATGTCACTGAACGTTAAGGGGACTGGCCCGTAAAAACCAGGGGAAACCTTGAAAAAATAGTCAGTTTTTAAACGGTGTAGCTCAAAGAATAAGATTTGTAAGCTCATATGATGCTTACCATCTTTTAAGACGTCTTTTGGGAATGTTTTTATGTATGAATCACGGCTTTGGCTCTCACACATTTTTTTAATTGTATTTTTTTGTTGCAAGTGAAATAAACTATGCTAGTTATTTATATGCATCGTAGGTACACATTACACAACATAGAAACACAGTAGAAGGTTTACTTCTTTCTTGTAAGTTCTTTACACTTTTGTCTTTAAAGCAGACTATGGAAAAGACGGTGCTGTCATAAACTGTGATATAAAAATTTTTTAATTATGATTACGAAAAATTTTGGGAATGAATTCAGGGTTTTGCTTCAGAAAAAGCATTTTATTTTCAAAATTAAATCACAAAATTAGTCTACATTTCAGGTAAGCGTATTTTAAGACAATACACGATATTTCAGTTCTCTATCTTTAATAGTTTTTAGGCAAATTGTACCAGAACATGAAACAATTTAACTTTCGGGAAATTCAAGTTAAATTTAAAGTTAAAACTTTTTCTGTTAAACTTGTACGGGACCAATGCATTCCTATGTTGTTCTTCCTCCCTGCCGGCCGGTGCGACCGAGCGGTTCTAGGCGCTTCAGTCTGGAACCGCGCGACCGCTACGGTCGCAGGTTCGAATCCTGCCTCGGGCATGGACGTGTGTGATGTTAGGTTAGCATTGTTTCAAGAGCTCTTAGTGCATATTTGGAAAAAATTCTAGCAAATGCTTTTTTTCCAAAAACTGTAATGCCCTGAGAAATAGATAAATCGCACTCATAGCCCCCATCTGCAATTAAGCCAGTGACCTGAAAATCATTTGTGCTATGTTAAAGCAGATTCCACTGATTTAGCATTACTTTTGTGATATCATATTAACTATGTTTCTGATTCATAACTTGATCTATAAAGATATCCAAAGAAATAATCGCTTATGATGTAAAGTCCATTAGAAGGTTTATGATTAGATTATTTTGAGCACCAGATATATTATTACCCGTATCCCCTTAAACTGTACTAGTTTCCCATATTATAGCGAGTTTCAGAATACTTGTATCGTTAGATTAGTAACACCAGAATATGCAGTAATGGTCGTGATCTCCCCCACGTTAGTGCCGCGCGTCTTCCAGTGCGTGAGTTTGTTGGTCTTGTTACGAGACAAAATGTGATGCTGAAATAGTACACATTCATCAGTTATTGTGAAAAAGGACCGCCACTTGGCTCTATCGCCCAGAAAATACTGCGGTATGTTTCAGAAGAGTTCTATTAAGCAATATTTATTTCCAGTAAAAATACAATCTGTCCAATGAAAATGAATAGTTGAACTGACAGAGCCTTACTAGAAGGAATCTAAAATCCCAACAAGTAAATATATATACAGTCACATCTAGGTGTCCATGGGTCCCACTGGACATCATGGAACCTACGTTCCATGAAGTAGAAGTATTGGCCCTCTTCAGACAGGTTCGTCGTGTCTTCCAACTCCTCGATGAGTGAGCTACTCACTGGCATTCCTAATGCCTCTAACACTGCAGCTTTGAAATAGGCCAATAGGCGACTAACTTATCCCCCTCCATATGGTAGGCTTCTCTGTCTTATACCATACTTAATATTAAATTAGCTTTTAATACTCTAGGCGTGCGTCTCTTAATTACCCTTCTATCGCTAGCCCATTATGTTGTAAATTATTGAGTGAGATCGTTCTCTGTGTGTATCATATCAACATTCAATGACTCACGATCTTCCCACTAGGGAAGAGGGCAGCATGGCACACCCGAAGTCAGTTGAAAAGTTTCTCATGGAAGGTGTTGTGGGTGGGCTATCTCACACTCGACTAAGGACACCTGAGCATAAAAACCATTCAGCACGACACCTGTCTGTCGCCGCCACTGGTGACGTACGCCTCTTACAGGCTTCTCTGTATGACCCCTGCATCATGACAAATTCTGTCAGTATGGTTCAAATGGCTCTGTGCACTATGGGACTTATCATCTATGGTCATCAGTGCCCTAGAACTTAGAACTACTTAAACCTAACTAACCGAAGGACATCACACAACACTCTGTCAGTATGAACATAGTCAATAGTTAGAAGGTGAAAATATGCCAATAAGACAAATGAATTACCTGGAGGCTCAATTGGAGATGTCTTCGAACTTTTGTACAATTTTCCATGTACTGTTGTTTGCTGTATCATCTTAACGAACGGAGAGTGGTTTCTACTCACTGTAATATCACGTAAAACATTGGTATGTACATAGGTCTAAGCTAAAAGCATGATATAAGCGCGTGTTCTGGAAATGTCCTGGGCTGTGAAGCTCCCAAAACGCCCATACAAAGTGTGTTGATCTGAATCTGTAAACACAGTTAACAGAAAATATTAGATGACCTTTAACACAGCGGTGGACGAGCGCACAGCAATTTTATACTTCAGTGTCAATGTACATTGCAAACTGGAATAAAATTTACTCATCATGCTTCTAATGTCGGACAAAGATGTTAAATAAACATCGTATTCCTGATCAAATGGAATCGTCTAGCTGCCATACACCACTAATATTACTTTGGATAGCAGGCTAACAGAAAACTTTACTCGACGTAGGAATACATTTTTTTAAAAATTTATCAATTTTCGTAGAGGAAAGTGTATCTCTGAACTTTCTTGAACTCTATTTGTGAATACCTATCACTTTCATCGCCCCAAAAGGTTTTTCAACGTGTGACTGATTTCCACAACCGCGGATTTTTTTTAAAAGAATCTTCATCAGTAATGAATATTCAAACGCTTCATGTAGTGGACCATGAATATGCTAAGACTGAAAGTCCTTCGGTGGTTCTTTCTCTCCTTGTACCTTTCACATCCAGTAGTATATTTGACACTAAGTATTAGTTTGAGGTAACATTTATGAACGATACGAAATATACGGGGTGGGGCAAATAAAACTGGCTGGACGTGAATGTATGCATGTAACCAAACCACAACGGGAAAGACCAACTGCCTATACAGCCGGCCGCACCTTGGAGCACATTTACACAGTCTTCTCGTCTGACAGAGTTGTTAGCAGAGGTCAGTCTGGTCGCGGCCCTAGCTGGCCGACCAGGTCACCTGATCCGTCAGTGTGCGAATACTTTGTGTGACGAGCCCTCAGGTATTAGGTGTATCGTAACGACCCTCATAGTCTTCAAGAACTGCAGCACAACATTTCGGATGAGTCTGCAGCAATCTCAGCAGTCCAGCTTCGATCCGCCTTCAGCAACTTGCTGACCAGGTCTCAGAAGTGCCGAGAGATGACTGGTGGGCAATTTCAACATCTGCTATAGTCAGGTTAGTACTGTATTACTTTCTTATTCCGTGTTTCTTTGTATCCTGGAGCACTATTCTCCGTTCCTTGAATTAGCAGTAATAAAGTTGTTAACACAATGAATGAGTCTCATGGCGTCATAGCCACTTTCCATATGTTTTGATCAATTGAGCTGTCCTCAGTGTTCCTGTAGCAGTAAAGCTACACACTAATGGTTGCGTTGATGCTTCTGCAATACGAACCTGCGATAACCATATATTGCTCCTACAACGCAAGTTTAAGTTATTAAAACGATAAAGTCACTTTTTAATATGTGTGTTCAGATTACTGGATGGCGGCGAACGTGTTTCGCGACTTGTCTATCGTTTATACTCCTTCTACTCTGCAGAAGGAACACAAGTAAACACGAAAATGAGTGCAGCCTGACCAAACGAGCAATCCACCCGTGATAGCAATGTCATTTGCCTCTGAAACACAGAAAATAAAAATGCTGGACCTGAAATATTTCCAGCATATTACTTTCCTTCAAGTTAAACGTCCCTGGCGTCAGTCCAGAATTAAATTTACTAAATAAATCTTTGACTAATTTACTGACACAAAAATGAGAGATTTATTATTCATCATACGCTATCATTTGCCTACTACCCGTGTTACTGCTAGAGAGTTTCCAAAATTACACAAAAATATGTATCAATGAAAATCGTGTATTTTCTTGCTAATTTATCGGTGTTATCATCTTTATGTTAGAGCAGAATGAGGAATTATTGTCTTCAGGGAATATCGTGATATCGTGATTATCTTAGAAGGCGTTTGACAGAACGCAAGAAAGTGAGCGAGCGCTTCTAAATACTGAAAACTATATCTTGTGCTCTGTGAGTGGCTTTTGTAATCTGTGACATGATTTGCTGCTATCTCAATGATTGCATAGTGTTGCAAATCTCATTGACTTCATGGGGCAGCCCAGCGGAAATGATGAAGTTCCTTGTGTATATCTTTCTCCACGTACTGCCTCCTTGAGTGGATCAAATAATGAAAATCCAAGGAAGATAAATGTGAAGTGTAGAGAGGAAAAGATAGATGTTTTTGTCTAATTGCCGGCTTTACTTTGTTCATCAGCATTTCTGAGTAGTAGGCACTGTTTATTGTACGCTGGTATTCCAAATTAATACAAAAAGAACTTTGCGTATCCCAAAATACGGTCAACATAACTTGTCCCGCTGATGCTTGCGTTCTGAATTTCTTTCTTTAAAGCGAGCGGGTGTGCTCCCATCCCACACTGTTTTGAACTCTGATTCCAAATGGTGAACCCAAATTTCATCACACGTTAAATTTCGTTTAGAGAAGCCTCCTTCCTTTTCTTAACGTTGTTTCAAGACTGCACACACTTATCCTCTTTCCCTCCTTCTTGAGTTAACTCTTCGGTACCTACTTTGCACTTCTTTGCTGTACTTGAACTTGTTACTGATAACGTTATGAACTGTGTGAATCCTTTTGAAAACTGTTTTTGCTATATGTTCAACAGAAACACGTTGGTCTTCACGAATAATGTCGAGAGTGGCGTTTCCAAACTGAGGAGCTGATACTTCAGGTAACGTAAGGAACATTGCTTGTCAGTCGTTTAGGTAAGACCGTTTTCTAACTGTTCCACTTATAAAAATTTTTGCTGTTTAAACAACTTGAACCATACTGTAAAATCATGCGAGGAAAGCTTTAAGCTGGATTTTCACCCTCACAAATAAACATAAACGCCACTGAACATTGTTCAGTTAATGTGTAAACTCCAAGCAGACACTTCATCTTTAAAATCGATTTTGAGATTGTAAACAAAACAGTTTTTATCCGTCATCTGTTCGCCGCTCATCCCAGTGATGGCAAGCTCAAGTCATGAAACTATAAAACTACTCCTAAAAACTTATATCTGTATCAGTTTGTCTCTATGATTGCTCAATATCACTGATAATGTTTCGGAACTTTAAGAAGTATTTCTTGTTTATTATTACTTAGTATTTTTAGAGTCTGGTTAACAGAGCACATTAGTGAAATCGGCTGTTTTCTAATGCCCCAGATTACGCAACATGTTTATTATGTGATTTTGGCTAATACATAATAGCTCGACATATATACGTTCCTCACTGACGATTTAATATGTTATACACGCACAGACTTGCACATGTTCGTGCGCTTCTTGTTGATTGACGTTATATTCTCTTGCAAGAGAGAAACTACTACGTGAGGCATTCACGGATATTTTAAACGGAAGTTTATTAATAACACAACACCCTAACTTTAGTGAAGGGAATGTCTTGAAGCAGTAATATTAAGAATCAGAAAGCAGAATGGCACTTATTGTTGCTCGTGTCACATCTCGCAACTGCAGTTTTTTTGTCAATAAGATAAAATTTTCTTACACAAGAATATTTCTAATTCACGAACTGACGCTGAAACCACGTTGCTAAAGAACATGGGGTTTCTCCATAACTCTTCAGTGGCACAGTGTCACACTAACTACTATTAGAAAGAAACATTTCTCCATAGTTCAGTAGATGGTAACAAGGTGTAAACTGGCAAAATGTCCGCTGTTATCGATACCTGAGCATGTAAGATTACAAAACAGTCATTAGATATACAAGCACGGGCGCTTTTCATCGGCATGGAAGAAGCGAGACGCTAACGTGACAAACGACGAGGTACATTCCCAGCGAAGCCGCTATATCCTGCAGTGAACAGCCAAAGAAACTGGTACACCTATCTAAAATAGTGTAGATCCTCCGCGAGCACGCAGAAGTACCGCAACACTACGTCGTATGGACTCGACTAATGTCTGAAGTAGTACTGGAGGGAACTGATACCATCAATGCTACAGGGCTGTCCATAAACGAGATGGTGGAGGTCTCTTCTGAACAGCTAGTGGCAAGGCATTCCAAGTACGTTCAATGATGTTCATGTCTGGGGAGTTTTGGCGCCAGCGGAAGTGTTTAAACTCAGAAGAGTGTTCCTGGAGCCACCCTGTAGCAGTTCTGCACGTGTGAGGTTTCGCATTCTCCTGCAGTAATTGCTCAAGTCCTTCAGAATGCACAACGGACATCAAAGTATGCAGGTGATCAGACAGGACGCTTACGTACGTGTCACCAGTCAATGTCGTATCTGGACATGTCGTGGGTGCATTATCACTCCAACTGCACACGTCCCACACTATTACAGAGCCTCCACCAGCTTGAACGGTCTCCTGTTGCCATGTAGGATCCATGGATCCACGAGGTTGTCTACAAACCCGTACACGTCCATCCGCTCTATACAATTTTCAACGAGACTCGTCCGAACAGTCATCAACAGTCTAATGTCGGTGTCGAGGAGGCCCACGCGAGGCACAAGGCTTTGTGTCGTGCAGTCATCAAGGGTACACGAGTGGGCCTTCGGCTCTGAAAGTCCATATCTATGACGTTTCGTTGAATAGTTAACACGCTGTCGCTTTTTCATGGCCCAGCATTGAAATCTGCAGCAATGTAAGGAAGGATTGCACTTCTGTCACGTTTAAGGATTCTCTTCAGTCGTCGTTAGTCCCGTTCTTGCAGGATTTTTTCCGGCTGTAGCGATGTCAGAGATTTGATGTTTTACCGGATTCCTGATATTCACGGTACATTCTTGAAATGGTCGTACGGGAATATCTTCACTTCATCGCTACCTCGGAGATGCTATGTCCCATTGCTCACTTTAATCTTGATAACCCGTCATTGTTACAGGCTGAAACCAGACGTATACAGTAATGAAATCCTAAACTCAGATTGGAAAGTATACCGCAGAGGCAGGCTGGACAGTGAAGGGGGAGGCGTGTTTATAGCGGTAAGAAGTGCAATAGTATCGAAGGAAATTGACGGAGATCCTACATGTGAAATAATTTGGGTGAAGGTCACGATTAAAGCAGGCTCAGACATGGTAATTGGATGTCTCTATAGGCCCCCTGACTCAGTAGCTGTTGTGGCTGAGCACCTGAAGGATAATTTGGAAAATATTTCGAGTAGATTTCCCCACCATGTTATAGTTCTGGGTGGAGATTTTAATTTGCTGGATATAGACTGGGAGACTCAAAAGATCATAACGGATGGCAGGGACAAAGAATCGAGTGAAATTTTTTTGAGTGCTTTATCTGAAAACTACATTGAGCAGTTAAACAGAGAACCGACTTGTGGCGATAACATATTACACCTTCTGTTGACAAACAGACTCGAACTATTTGAAACAGTTAACGCAGAACAGGGAATCAGCGATCATAATGCGGTTACTGCATCGATGATTTCAGCCGTAAATAGAAATATTAAAAAAAGTAGGAAGATTTTTCTGTTCAGCAAAAGTGACAAAAAGCAGATTACAGAGTACCTGACGGCTCATCGCAAAAGTTTTGTCTCAAGTACAGATAGTGTTGAGGATCAGTGGACAAAGTTAAAAACCATCGTACAATATGCGTTAGATGAGTATGTCCCAAGCAAGATCGTAAGAGATGGAAAAGAGCCACCGTGGTACAACAACCGAGTTAGAAAACTGCTGCGGAAGCAAAGGGAACTTCACAGTAAACATAAACATAGCCAAAGCCTTGCAGACAAACAAAAATTACGCGAAGCGAAATGTAGTGTGAGGAGGGCTATTCGAAAGGCGTTCAATGAATTCGAAAGTAAAGTTCTGTGTACTGACTTGGCAGAAAATCCTAAGAAATTTTTGTCTTATTTCAAAGCGGTAGGTGGATCAAAACAAAATGTCCAGACACTCTGTGACCAAAACGGTGCTGAAACAGAGGATGACAGACTAAAGGCCGAAATACTAAATGTCTTTTTCCAAAGCTGTTTCACAGAGGAAGGCTGCACTGTAGTTCCTTCTCTAGATTGTCGCACAGATGACAAAATGGTAGATACCGAAATAGACGACAGAGGGATAGAGAAACAATTAAAATCAATCAAAAGAGGAAAGGCCGCTGGATCTGATGGGATACCAGTTCCATTTTACACAGAGAACGCGAAGGAACTGCCTCCCTTCTTGCTGCGGTGTACCGTAGGTCTCTAGAAGAGCGTAGCGTCCCAAAGGATTGGAAAAGAGCACAGGTCATCCCCATTTTCAAGAAGGGACGACGAACAGATGTGCAGAACTATAGACCTATATCTCTAACGTCGATCAGTTGTAGAATTTTGGAACACGTACTATGTTCGAGTGTAATGACTTTTCTGGAGACTCACAGTCGTTTAATGAACAAAGTAAGAGCATATGGACTATCAGACCAATTGTGTGATTGGATTGAAGAGTTCCTAGATAACAGAACGCAGCATGTCATTCTCAATGGAGAGAAGTCTTCCGAAGTAAGAGTGATTTCAGGTGTGCCGCAGGGGAGTGTCATAGGACCGTTGCTATTCACAATATACATAAATGACCTTGTGGATGACATCGGAAGTTCACTGAGGTTTTTTGCGGATGATGCTGTGGTATATCGAGAGGTTGTAACAATGGAAAATTGTACTGAAATGTAGGATGATCTGCAGCGAATTGACGCATGGTGCAGGGAATGGCAATTGAATCTCAATGTAGACAAGTGTAATGTGCTGCGAATACATAGAAAGATAGATCCCTTATCATTTAGCTACAAAATAGCAGGTTAGCAACTGGAAGCAGTTAATTCCATAAATTATCTGGGAGTACGCATTAGGAGTGATTTAAAATTGAATGATCATATAATGTTGATCGTCGGTAAAGCAGATGCCAGACTGAGATTCATTGGAAGAATCCTAAGGAAATGCAATCCGAAAACAAAGGAAGTAGGTTACAGTACGCTTGTTCGCCCACTGCTTGAATACTGCTCAGCAGTGTGGGATCCGTACCAGATAGGGTTGATAGAAGAGATAGAGAGTATCCAACAGAGAGCAGCGCGCTTCGTTACAGGATCAGTTAGTAATCGCGAAAGCGATACGGAGATGATGGATAAACTCCAGTGGAAGACTCTGCAGGAGAGACGCTCAGTAGCTCGGTACGGGCATACCTTCACTGAAGAGTCAAGCAGTATACTGCTCCCTCCTACATATATCTCGCGAAGAGACCATGAGGACAAAATCAGAGAAATTAGAGCCCGCACAGAAGCATACCGACAATCTTTCCACGAACAATACGAGACTGGAGGAGAAGAGAGAACCGATAGAGGTACTCAAGGTACCCTCCGCTAGTCACCGTCAGGTGGCTTGCGGAGTATGGATGTAGATGTCGATGTAGAATAATCTAACAACTGCGCCAGACACTTTTTGTCTTATATAGGCACTGCCGACCGCTTTGCCGTATTCTGCCTGTTTACACATCTCTGTATTTGAATACATGTGCCTATACCAGTTTCTTTGGCGCTTCAGTGTAGATGCCAGGCTGACAGAGGCGTCACTTTAGCTGGTTTCCGTTAGCCCTTCATATGTAGGTGCTAATGCCCAGTTGGATGCAGAGGGGAACCATCCTATATCAGACAGGGCTTCAAAGTCCCTTCGTCAGCGACTCGCCTGGCGACACAGTAGTGGCAAACAATTGAAGGCAAGAGTATCAGCTCTTCGAAGATTACACCATGCTGTTCATGGCGTTATCGCATTATGTGTTCTGCACAAAGACTTATCTGTCCTGAGGTGTTGTAGCGAGCCTCTCTCGCTTGGACAACGATCCCATGCGTTGATCGCAAAACTTCAGTAAAGGAGCAAAAATTGAAAGTGTGTAACATATTCTATTGTCAATTTGAAACTAATCTTACAATGATACTTGAGTTATTGGTGATTTTAGCCTTATGGACACAGGGCCATGGTCCACGACATATTTATCTACATAGCATTCCTTTTCCAATGCTGGAGAGGTCATAAGACACTGTAATGGCTCAGAGAGCAGCTACAGTCTTAAAGAAGCACAGCAGGGCGAACCGTTACAAGGATTCTCGACACGACTGGTTCGTGGCGTCGTCAGACCACTTCCCTCTGTGCAATCCTGCGACTGCAGACCACACCCAGACCAAGCAGCCCCTGTCGCCGCGGGGTGTACGTCTCAGCCGCGCACCGCTGTCGCCCCTCGGCAAAGCATGTAAACACTACTCCATCGCTGCGCTCTAGCCGATCGCCACGTAGCGGCAGTGCACACTGGTTCGCAACTCCTACCGTCAGTCGCCATAGATGCAGTCGATTTGGAAACTGTATCGTTCATTAAAGGGGTGAAAAAATACTCTGAGATATGGGACCCATCTCCAAGGAGTATCATGTTAGAATTAAGAAGACAGACGCATTGTTTCAAGTGTGTGAAATTTCTACGTCTACATCTACATGATTACTCTGCAACTCACATTTAAGTGCTTGGTAGAGGGTTCATCGAACCACAATCATACTATTTCCCTACCATTCCACTCCCGAACAGCGCGCGGGAAAACGAACACCTAAACCTTTCTGTTCGAGCTCTGATTTCTCTTATTTTATTTTGACGATCATTCCTACGTATGTAGGTAGGGCTCAACAAAATATTTTCGCGTTCGGAAGAGAAATTTGGTGACTGAAATTTCGTAAATAGATCTCGCCGCGATTAAAAACGTCTTTGCTTTAATGACTTCCATCCCAACTCACGTATCATATATGCCACACTCTCTCCCCTATTACGTGATAATACAAAACGAGCTGCCCTTTTTTGCACCCTTTCGATGTCCTCCGTCAATCCCACCTGGTAATGATCCCACACCGCGCAGCAATATTCTAACAGAGGACGAACGAGTGTTAGTGTAAGCTGTCTCTTTAGTGGACTTGTTGCATCTTCTAAGTGCCCTGCCAATGAAAAGCAACCTTTGGCTCGCCTTCCCCACAATATTATCTATGTGGTCTTTCCAACTGAAGTTGTTCGTAATTTTTCCACCCAGGTACTTAGTTGAATTGGCAGCCTTGAGAATTGTACTATTTATCGAGTAATCGAATTCCAACAGATTTATTTTGGAACTCATGTGGATCACCTCACACTTTTCGTTATTTAGCGTCAACTGCCACCTGCCACACCATACAGCAATCTTTTCTAAATCGCTTTGCAACTGATACTGGTCTTCGGATGACCTTACTAGACGGTAAATTACAGCATCATCTGCGAACAACCTAAGAGAACTGCTCAGATTGTCAACTGCTGAGAGTTTTGCTGCGAAACAGAATCAGGATAGAAATGATGTGAGTAAATATCATTGTTAAACTATTTTGAGTTTGTGTGTTAAGCAGGAAATGCTTTTCTCCCTGGAGAGCCCTTTCATCTGAATGAAAAAAAGATTCGTGTGGCATCAGCGGACTGGTGCTACGCTTCCAACTTTATGCCATTATGGCACTAGAGTGTCCATCTTCAGTTCAAAATAACTGCTGATATCTCAGGCAGTTCATTGTAATCAATGCTGTATTGCGATGCAGCCACAAAATACGTCATAGCACACATTTGAGTAGTGATAGAGATTGGATAGTCTTTCACGTTACGTTATTAATTGGCACTGACCATCCTGAAATGCGTTTGTCTTGACGTGGTACTTTTCCAGCATTGTCTCTAAAGTATTAAGCGAGAGCATTTCTTCTAGCTGCTGTTAACTGACCTTCCTCGTTAAGTTGATGGTGTTTCATTGTCTAGATCACCAGCTTTACAAGTCCCCTGGCATATATTTCAGCCACCTTTATTCTGTGAATTTTGGTATGGTCTTTCGTGCACGACTCCCCACACAGCTTTACAAACTTCTGTTACTACACTCCTGGAAATGGAAACAAGAACACATTGACACCGGTGTGTCAGACCCACCATACTTGCTCCGGACACTGCGAGAGGGCTGTACAAGCAATGATCACACGCACGGCACAGCGGACACACCAGGAACCGCGGTGTTGGCCGTCGAATGGCTCTAGCTGCGCAGCATTTGTGCACCGCCACCGTCAGTGTCAGCCAGTTTGCCGTGGCATACGGAGCTCCATCGCAGTCTTTAACACTGGTAGCATGCCGCGACAGCGTGGACGTGTACCGTATGTGCAGTTGACGGACTTTGAGCGAGGGCGTATAGTGGGCAAGCGGGAGGCCGGGTGGACGTACCGCCGAATTGCTCAACACGTGGGGCGTGAGGTCTCCACAGTACATCGGTGTTGTCGCCAGTGGTCGGCGGAAGGTGCACGTGCCCGTCGACCTGGGACCGGACCGCAGCGACGCACGGATGCACGCCAAGACCGTAGGATCCTACGCAGTGCCGTAGGGGACCGCACCGCCACTTCCCAGCAAATTAGGGACACTGTTGCTCCTGGGGTATCGGCGAGGACCATTCGCAACCGTCTCCATGAAGCTGGGCTACGGTCCCGCACACCGTTAGGCCGTCTTCCGCTCACGCCCCAACATCGTGCAGCCCGCCTCCAGTGGTGTCGCGACAGGCGTGAATGGAGGGACGAATGGAGACGTGTCGTCTTCAGCGATGAGAGTCGCTTCTGCCTTGGTGCCAATGATGGTCGTATGCGTGTTTGGCGCCGTGCAGGTGAGCGCCACAATCAGGACTGCATACGACCGAGGCACACAGGGCCAACACCCGGCATCATGGTGTGGGGAGCGATCTCCTACACTGGCCGTACACCACTGGTGATCGTCGAGGGGACACTGAATAGTGCACGGTACATCCAAACCGTCATCGAACCCATCGTTCTACCATTCCTAGACCGGCAAGGGAACTTGCTGTTCCAACAGGACAATGCACGTCCGCATGTATCCCGTGCCACCCAACGTGCTCTAGAAGGTGTAAGTCAACTACCCTGGCCAGCAAGATCTCCGGATCTGTCCCCCATTGAGCATGTTTGGGACTGGATGAAGCGTCGTCTCACGCGGTCTGCACGTCCAGCACGAACGCTGGTCCAACTGAGGCGCCAGGTGGAAATGGCATGGCAAGCCGTTCCACAGGACTACATCCAGCATCTCTACGATCGTCTCCATGGGAGAATAGCAGCCTGCATTGCTGCGAAAGGTGGATATACACTGTACTAGTGCCGACATTGTGCATGCTCTGTTGCATGTGTCTATGTGCCTGTGGTTCTGTCAGTGTGATCATGTGATGTATCAGACCCCAGGAATGTGTCAATAAAGTTTCCCCTTCCTGGGACAATGAATTCACGGTGTTCTTATTTCAATTTCCAGGAGTGTATTTCCTTCAATGTTGTGTATCCGACTGCCTACTAATAATGCTGATCAGTTAAGCTCAGCCACTACCCAGATATATGTAAATGGTGAATAGTTGACGTTACAGCTGCTGTTTTACTGCTAATTCATCAAACATCTGTACATTCATTCGAAAATCACGAATATAGCCCCATCTTCTGTTAAATCGATTAACAGTTCACGAATGCTCATTTCAGCAGCCGTGAACTGATCGTTGGGTGAGCTCAAAACATTCTGTTGCTTTTCTTAATGCATTCATAAACGAAATAAGCAAACTCTCCCCGCTTCCCTCTCGCTACGTCGGTGCTGTTTTACTTCGACTCTAGTACTGCTGCGCACTTATCGCTGCGATGCCGCCACTCCTGCGCTGAAAGGGTAACCGACACCTCGACAGGGCTGTGAACACGCACAGCCGTTACTCGCTCGTGTGCATCGAGACTAAGAGCTGACGTGTGTTACGGAAATTTTAGTCGAGAAAATTGACGCTGTTTGTTTTATTTAGCACTAAGGCCCACAACTTCTCTAATTTCAATTCTTCTAATTTTCTGTTAACATTATTTTTGTGGTTCTGTATTTTTATGGCCTCTCAGTACGTCCTAGCATGTTAATGTTTAGACATACATAAAACGATAGTATCCCAGAACCGAATTTGACGGTTTCTGGTTCCAGTGCATGATATGTTGCTGACAATTTATCCGTGTTGCCTAGACGACAAGTGTACTTGTCTTCCTTAAGGAACAAAGCAGTGCAACGTTGCTGCAATTATCTGAGGCTTCAGCTTTTTCACCTCAGTTGGTACGCCAGTCTTATAAGGCTAGCTTGAAGAAAACTTCCACGAAACATCCGGAAAGGGCAAAGAGAAAAGATTTTAAATGAAAGGAATACAACTCATGATCAAAAAGCTTCAAAATGCCAGAAGCAAATTGCTCATTCGAACGACTTCAATTTCAAGACAATGAATTTGAGTGCTACTAAGATGACGTTAAATGTTTCCGTCATGCATAGACTGTTTGATGCAGCTGATCTGCAGAGGAAAGGGTGCAGTGCGTAGAATCTCGGAAGTGGGCTCATTTTAGATGCTGGAAGAGGAAAAGAAACGGTAAGAGTATACTATTTTTTCGGTTAGAATTTATGTTTACTACATGCTTTTCTTACAAATTTTGGAGTATTATATTTTTATGCTTTTAAATTATAATTTCTGTTTGATTGCTTCTAGCGTTATAAAATGACGGAAAAAATTGCAACACCAAAACGTAACATCACTCTGGACCGCTGTTGCTGACCCCAACTAACATGCTCCCTACACGAACGAACAAATTCTCAATGGTGCGTAGTTGAAGCGGGATGCACTTAACAGGCATCCGAGCATGCAAAACAGCCTGATTTATTCGCCGCCGAGTATTTCTGGCAGAGACACGTGTACGGTTAACAACGCAACGTCCGAAGCGATATGCCAAGGAATGAGATATCTGTTCCTTCTCGCCACTAGGGCTACGTATCGACCCTCTTGCAGCGTGGTGATCCGCTAAAACCACCGGTGTGATGTCGCGTAATATTACCACCTTCAGCGGGTTTTTATAATTGCGAGATGACGCTTTTTGGCTCATCCATAATTGTGGCCACAGCAGTGACACTTCGACCACCTTCGACTTGTCCAACTGTTAGTCCAAGATCATCATCAAACATCAAATGATGTCTTGCAGTTATGTTGCCGTATCAGACCTAATGTCATGCTAATTGTTACCACAACCACATTCGTCAAACAGCGTACAGAGTGAACTTTCGAATGCACACAGAGCGTTTGTCCACTGAATTCGCAAAATCTTTTCTTTCCTTCGTCGCATTTAGGAGGACGGCGATTTAGTTTCCCATATGGCTATTTACAATTTGTACAGAAACCAGATGGCAGTTATAAGAGTCGAGGGGCATGAAAGGGAAGCAATGGTTGGGAAGGGAGTGAGACAGGGTTGTAGCCTCTCCCCGATGTTATTCGATCTGTATATTGGGCAAGGAGTAAAGGAAACAAAAGAAAAATTCGGAGTAGGTATTAAAACCCATTGAGAAGAAATAAAAACTTTGAGGTTCGTCGATGACATTGTAATTCTATCAGAGACAGCAAAGGACTTGGAAGAGCAGTTGAACGAAATGGACAGTGTCTTGAAAGGAGGATATAAGATGAACATCAACAAAAGCAAAACGAGGATAATGGAATGTAGTCGAATTAAGTCGGGTGATGCTGAGGGAATTACATTAGGAAATGAGACACTTAAAGTAGTCAAGGAGTTTTGCTATTTGGGGAGCAAAATAACTGATGATGGTCGAAGTAGAGAGGATATAAAATGTAGACTGGCAATGGCAAGGAAAGCGTTTCTGAAGAAGAGGAATTTGTTAACATCGAGTATAGATGTAAGTGTCAGGAAGTCGTTTCTGAAAGTATTTGTATGGAGTGTAGCCATGTATGGAAGTGAAACATGGTCAATAAATAGTTTGGACAAGAAGAGAATAGAAGCTTTCGAAATGTGGTGCTACAGAAAAATGTTGAAGATTAGATGGGTAGATCACATAACTAATGATGAAGTATTGAATAGAATTGGGGAGAAGAGGAGTTTGTGGCACAACTTGACAAAAAGAAGGGACCGGTCAGTAGGACATGTTCTGAGGCATCAAGGGATCACAAATTTAGCATTGGAAGGCAGCGTGGAGGGTAGGAATCGTAGAGGGAGACCAAGAGATGAATACACTAAGCAGATTCAGAAGGATGTAGGTTGCAGTAAGTACTGGGAGATGAAGACGCTTGCACAGGATAGGGTAGCATTGAGAGCTGCATCAAACCAGTCTCAGGACTGAAGGCCACAACAACGACAATGGCTATCCAGATTTAGCTTATCAATGATTTACTTTCATCGCTCCAGGCAGATGTCAGAACGGTTACTTTCAAATGGAGAGGACCAATTTTAATCCTTAATCCGAGACTAAACATCCTGCAAGGAACCTTAAGAGCAGCCTCATGAAGTTGGAGTGTATATTGTGGAGAAGCATCGGCGCAGAACGGCCGATTATGGCAAACATTCGTAACTATTTGCTACTAACAAGAGGTATTGTCTGTCTAGAGTAGCACATGGTGTTTGTCTCCACACATCCAGAGTATACAACCACTGAAAGTGGGGAAAGGCTAACGGAAGAGTAGTTTTCGTTACGACTACTAAAAGGTTGAGGATACTGGTGACTTATGTCATTTTGTTGAGCTAACCGATGTCATTCTCGAATTTTCGATGTATACGTTGATGAAACATGGCAAGATCTGTGTTGTGCCTACAATTTATGGAGCAGTGCTTTTTATGATTGAATTCTTGTTCTGTGCGGCTGGTCCTGGCGGAGGTTCGAGTCCTCCCTCGGGCATGAGTGTGTGTGTTTGTCATTAGGATAATTTAGGTTAAGTAGTGTGTAAGCTTCGGGACTGATGACCTTAGCAGTCTAGCCCCGTAAGATTTCACACACATTTGAACATTTGAATTCTTGTTCCGTGATGCAATGCGAGGCTGTTGTTTGGCGTGAATTTTGTAAAGCAGTGATTTATCTGATTAATTATGTAGTAAGGATAAGCTCCAAGTGAATGAAGTTATTTCCCTTGTGTTATACTACTTCACGAATGTTTGGGTGATTTGTCGCTGTAGATTGCGTCTGTTTTAATTGTCAGTCATGTGCTTGCTTAAGGTGTCGACCTTAGTCTCTTTGTGTCAACGAATAATAAATAGGAACAGTTTGCACCGAAATCCTTCACCTTGTATGATTGAACAACAGCTCTAGTAACCCGGTGTAACAATTTTATAGCAAGCCGAACATAGCTTATTGACTAAACAAGCAAGACCACCAGATTAGGCCACGTTCCGATCAACATTCTGGCTGGATGTTCTATTGATGATTACTGTCCGCTCCGGAGCGACGCGCGTAGCAAGGTGCCGCCATGCAGTCCAAATCGCTTCACAGATACTGGTCGCCAGTCGAGAGAGCATCAGAATTGGCTCTCAGGCGTACACCGTCACAGCACAGACATCATACACGTAAATCTCTTATCAAAACAGTTTAAATATCGAGTGAGCTACACTGTACGAAAGAACGTTGTCCCTTAATATAGTGCCTTAAAGGCGGTTGTCTGTACCATAGCTATTAATACTATAACGTCAATAGCTATGCATCATGTACAATTTTGGTGAATTACCCCATTCGCTTTTACTCTCCTAGACTTTCAATGATATCCCGTTAGCTGTAGCTGATAAACAGGACGGCGAATATGTTAACAGGGAAGGTTTTAATTTTTTAAACGATAAATCTGTAGGTTGCCTTTATAGCCTTTGGCTTTCTGTATTTATCTTTTCTGAGTTAAGTTTGGGAGGCAGTGTTTTAAATTGAAACACTTTTGATATTAGGCTTAACTAATTCCTACAACTGTAAAGTAGATCGAACATATCTGCTCCAGTTTTATAGACCCTTTAAGTGTCCATGACCTGATTCAGGGTGCTGAGTTACTCATGAGTCTAGTAGACTCTTATATTTAAAGAGAAGTTTGTCGTCATGTGTCATCATTTCTGGGTCGTTCAGGATCATCTCTTTTCCAAACCTGTGTTTTGAGACTAGTGGGCCTCCACATAACCTCAGAAAGTTACTCCTTGCTCTTTGGAAAGACTAGTATATATACTAACTATCCAGAGCACTTCGCATACGTTGTGGAATTATGTGGTTCATGAAATTGCCATATCCATGACGTTTCAGTCCAAGAAGAGGGCAGTCACGGCTCCCATCTATAACACGACAGTCCACACCCTCCTTAACTATGACGTCATTCATATTCCAAGAAGCCGTTTCTCGTTTCTTAGAATGGTGGCACTCCTTAAAACAAAACAGCCAATCAGATTCTAATACTTTATAGGGAATTAAAATCAAACAATCAATCACAATGTACCCCCAGTTTATCCGTCTTACAAATGTTTACACCACGAACTTACAGCTAAGGAGCGCTGATGCCCTTACGAAGTTCAACGTTTGTGCAACAATCGTATATCGTGTAAGGCACAACAGATTCTCAAATTAATTATTTTTCAAATCTTGATTGCTCTACGACGCTTGTCAGTGTGTCACAATGTACTTTCCACGTGCAAAATGTGTGCAAATATATGTCAGCAAAGCAAAAAATGCAATGTTTACATCAAGTGTCACAATGTTATTTCTCTCTCTCTCTCCCTCGTTCTTTCACACACACAGAAACACACATCAATAAGAGTGACGATAAAGCATCTCTGTGGTGTCTAAAAGTACGTGCCTCAATATTATTTTCATGGCTAAATAGATGTGGCTACAAAATGACATGCTACACAGACAAATGATGTATCCAGTTAGATATAAATCAGGTGGTGCAGCTAAATTAAATTGACATACTTTATAACCGAAGAAAACACATTTTGACTAAAATACTTTGCTAAACAGCCAAGCACAGAAGCAAATCAATCTGAATAATTGCCAGCTAGCGTAAGAATGTAACTGACTCCACTGTTGGGCCTACATTTGGTGTAAGGCACAATGGACTTTCAGATTAAATATTTCCACAAATAAATTCTTCTCCAACACTAGTCAAGTGTTACAATGGCATCTTCACATCTAAACTACGTTAATGGTGTAGAAAGTTCAATCTAATGTTGCCTTATTGCTGCTTCATAAAATGTTCCGTCATCACCTAACAGTTTTACAAGTTTTTCAGTACTGTTACACCTCAGCTAGTATCAATTTTGGTGTTCGAAGATAATGTTCTACACTAAAAATTTTAATTGATGATATTTTTGGCGAATATTGCTTTCTATTATAAATGGTTGGGACTATTTGAGATTATGTAGACTAAAATTCTCCAATGAAGGATGCAATATTCGCTAATCGAAACTATGGAGCCAAGACTCTCTATAACTGAATGTCCCATAGATAACTATTAAATAACCCCAACATCTGATAAAAATACATTACGTAAAAACACCACACTGACACATAGCATAAACAGAAGACAAACTGGTGAAACTATGTTTTAAGAAAGAAGAAGGTGTTTTGACGAGATTTTGTTTCATTATAATGTATCAACTAAACTGTATACTTTCATAATACGCAGCAAGATATTCTGACACGTGTACATTCATGGTAACATGACCAAAGACAACAATCGAACAAGACAGTGGACGAAACATAGACAGAGACACTGGTGTAACAAGCGTTGCGTAGCATCGATATCTCGAAAATAAATTCTTTTCCACTGATTTAGAAATATTTATAGTTTACCGAGTACAACGTACAACCTACATGAAAGTTGCTGGTCGTAATACGCACTTATAACTAAAGAGCTATGATTACAAAAGAAACTTCGAAATTTGCAGCAAAAGAGAAAAAAAATATATGTTTTTCCAAACATGTAAGGTTCCGAGTACAAAACCCTCATGGCACTACTGCCATAAATTAACCATTTAATTCCATAATATTATGAAATGAGACACATGGCTTGTGTGTTGGCGTTACGGATAAAACTTTTAGGTTGAGCAGCACTTGTTAATAACCAGAGTTCGACGACTGTATCACAATGCAAGCACAATGGCCCCTCAAATTACACATATACACACCAGAAATATCTGTATTTTTTATTAAAATACACTTGGCTTACATACTGGTACTACTTTAATAAATTATAGATCGTTACACGAGTGTATTTTGAATCCTTATCATGCATTAATACCACCCATTAAATTCATAAAATGAAAAGTAATTGTTTCTGCATCATTGTAAAACACACGTGGGCACTACTGCTGACCTAACTTGTAGTTTACAGTACGCTTGTCGATGACAGTTCGCAACGTAAACAGCGTTAATCCCACGATGTTGATATATCCTACAACTTATGCTCGAAAAAGGCAGTTAAAGCTAATTCACCATTCATCCACACCGGCACATCTTCCCATGCCTGGAATGCATTTAGCGCAACAATATAATGAGAATGAATACTACCAGCAGCCGCATGATTTTCCAACATGGTCTCTGGGAATATGAAGATGTTCCCTTCATCATAATCATCTTATTTATTCTTCATTCAATTGACAAGTTAGCCAGGGGCTGGCTGAATGGAGTAAGTTCATACTCATTTATCCAAACACTTGATTGCTGTTGGAAGTCTTAATGTTTCCATGTGTAACTTATCATTCTGCAGTTGAGTTCTTCACAGCAGTTGTATACATTCGGGCATTAACTTCATCTTGCATTTCAAAAGGTTTGTAATCTTCTGCTGTTACGCATTGGAACCTACATGACATTTCAAAGAAATAGCGTACGGAACAACAGCAATACATGTCCATGTAGGTTAATACGAAGGTTTCTATGCTTTGAAAGTCACTCAAACATTATGGCGACTCGGTGGTACAGTATTAATTTTATCTTGCAGTAAATACGTTTGTCATCTTATGCTAATAATGTAATTCTGTGATATTTGACACAAACGAATAGGTGTTCCGAACTGAAGTAGCATTCTGCTAAGATAGTATCATTACTCCAAATAACCATAAGTACATACTTTAGCAGAGGCTCTCTTAAATCACTTAGCAACTTCCAAATAGTTCCGGATAGTCGCGAACTGTTATAATTAATTAAAAAGACTTCCAGCTAGTTCGACAAGTCACATCATCATGTTATGAAAGATACTGTTGGGTGGGAGACAATGATGCTCAATTGACAAGCCATGTGCCATTGGGTACCTAGATACTATTGGTTCGTGCGAGTTGGTGAACTGATGAGGTGACTGTCATTACCATGCACATGCATTTACTTCTACTTGGCAAACTGCGACATAGTCGGAGACTGAATCAATGTGCATGCGCAGACCTCAGTATGTCTATTCGTGGCACTGACTGAGCAAACTGATATTTCTTCCAGCAAGTTGCTACATAGAAACGTGATCAGTCAGCAATATGAAACTCATTAAGACGTGTTTCCAAAGTGCAGTGGGTGTCACCTACTGGGGTATCAGCTAATAGGGAACATTTTGTTCGTTTCTTTCCTTCTTTAATAAAATGTTCAAAATGTGTGTGAAATCTTATGGGACTTAACTGCTAAGGTCATCAGTCCCTAAGCTTACACACTACTTAACCTAAATTATCCTAAGGACAAACACACACACCCATACCCGAGGGAGGACTCGAACCTCCGGCGGGACGAGCCGCACAGCCCATGGCTCTGAGCACTATGGGACTCCTGAGATCATTAGTCTCCTAGAAATTAGAACTAGTTAAACTAACTAACCTAAGGACATCACACACATCCATGCCCGATACAGGATTCGAACCTGCGACCGTAGTGGTCTCGCGGTTCCAGACTGCAGCGCCTAGAACCGCACGGCCACTTCGGCCGGCCACAGTCCCTGACTGCAGCGCGTAGACCGCTCGGCTAATCCCGCGCGGCCTTCTTTAATATATTATCATGTTGTTGCCTAAGTAAACATTACAATGTCAGAGGGACTTCGCGGAGGTGTGTACGTCAGATGACAAATTACAGTAGGGGGGGGGGGGGGGGGGGGGAATGTTGGCCAGTGTACAGTGGGAAGAATGATGTTCAATTCACAATTCACATGGCGACTAGCGACAATGATAGTCATTTTACAACGTAGGACATAATAGTCATTTTATAGGGTGGGGAATGATAGTCAGTTTACTGTAAACTGACCACCATTCCCCACATGGTAAACTGATCATCATCCCTCTCCCCCCCCCCCCCCCCCCCCCGTTCAGCAAACTGACATTTACTGCCCCAGTGGAAATGGTGTTCACGCTGTCTGCAAGTTGTACGCTCGGGGCACGCATTGCGTCAGTGGGCCAATGACTAGTTGTTGTTAGAGAAAGAGAGGCAAGCTAGATTAGCTCCCTATGAATTACAAAAAAAAGATACCATGTATGAAAATTAGTGATTTATTAGTAGACTGATCTGCGCTGGTTAGTCAGATGGATTTCAGCTTGTTATTAGGTGAAGTAAACCAAACATACAAGGTAACGGTGTCAGAGCACGAGGATAGAACGTGGAAAACGTAATTCGCCAGGTTACCCCATCAAGTTGCTGGAATAATGAGCAATCAGGAATTCTCAATAGATTTGATACCTGATAGCGTGTGGTCTCTGCAAAATATCGTGTTGTTTAGTGTACAGAAAGTAGAGGCTGGATTATGGGACGTGGAAGTATCGATGTTGTTGCATCCCCTAGGTAGTAGGGTATTTGTTTCTCTTCTACGTCGGAATTTCCTTTCTCGTGCGAGACCAGTGCAGGACGTTGCGTAGTCGCTGCCCAGTGTAAGTCAGGCAAGACCAGTAGTAATTTCTTGTGTCATCAAATTGTTGCCTAGTGACCGTGTGTCTGGGTAGCATGTCTGCACAGCTTGTCATGTTTGTTGTGTGTCCTTGGTGTCATCCCCCTGTGTATGTATGTTGTGGGTGCGACATGGACTATTGGGCTGGTTGCGACAAGGGAGGTCCAGACAAAAGATCTTCCCTCAACTCAATGTGTGAACTGTTTTTATCGCTGCGTCGGTACCAGGCACGTTTTTAATCGTTTTCTTGATAAGTGTGTTTATTTTGTTTTGCATGTTTAAGGTTTCTGGAGAGCTGGTGGTCAGTTGTGCGGGGGAGTCTATGCTATGAGTCTTTGACTCACTCCGGCACTAGCATTTGCCCAGAGTATATGGTGTGGCATCTAAAGTGCAGCTAGCGCCGCTCCAAGGTGAGATGGGTTAACGCAGCATAGATGAAGGCAGTCATCGCCTCTGTTATTACAAGCTACATCTAATGTCGACAGTGTTTTGGTGATTGTAGTGGCCAGAAAGACTCTGGTGCATTACCATTAGTCAATGTGGGGTGTGGCTGAGCCTGGTGAAATGGTCGAGACTGGAGGTGGCAGCAGACGAACAGAAGTGGCAATGACAACTTCTTCCTCTGCCAGAATCTATGGAGCTAGCAGCTGGCGACTCTGAGGGCAGCACCAGCCCTGGAATGACATGCAGGCCTAGGTCATATGGGTGGGTGTGGCAGGTCAAAGTTATGACGCTGGATCAGTCAGCTGGTGAGCAACAGACAAGGAAGACAACTGCAAGCTAGTGAGCCATGGAGGTGGGATATTGGAATCACAAACGGTTGACAAGAGTTGTGGCCAAACAGTGTGAACCCAAAAAACTGAAGATTAGGTGGTGTCTTTGTTGGTGGCGAGATACGATGGTGATGTCAGGAAAATTTTTAGACAAAGGCCCCAGTTTCAAAATAACTCTATGAGTGTGCTTTAGTGATCCACAGCGATTTTCTGTCAGCTGGATCGAACCAGACTTGACTGAGCCATGTAGTGTGTACAGTGAGCAGATAGAGGATGTACCATGAGTGTAATTGTTCATGCCTGGTATAAAGGTTGTTCCCATAAGAGTGTGCAAAAATCTAACAGGACATACAGAACGCTCCATTAAACAATTTGAGGGTTCAAAGAAGCCATGTAAAGGAGATTTGGAAGTAAACTTGTCTACTTCTCGAACAGAAGGGAAAGAAATGTGTGGGTTCAGGAAAACCCTCACGCTGTAGTGGAGTCACACTATCAAGTACGTTTCGCTGTGAATATCTGGTGCGGCATTGTAGGTGACAATCTCACTAGACCATAACTTCTATCTGGCCTTCTGAATGGCCACCTGTACTTGTGATTCGTGCAAATAGCTCTTCCTAGGTTGTTGGAGAATGTACCTTTGGCTGTTCGTGGGAAGATGTGGATACATGACGGTGCACCGCTTCACTTCAGTGTGGACGTCCGCAACCATGTCAGTGCTGTATTTCGTGGTCGCTGGATTGGAAGGGGAGAGCCTCCGAGGTAGTCTGACCTGATTACTCATGATTATTTCCTGTGGAGATATCTAAAGTCACTTTGTATAAGGCTCCAGTGGATACCGAGAAGGAATTAGTTGCCAGAATTGTAGTGGCCTGTGATGCGATTCGTAACACACCAGGGATATATGTTACGGTGCGTCAGAATCTTGTTCGCTGATGTCATGTATGCACTGAAACTGATGCATATTTTATTTTTCAGCATGTTTTCTAATATACAGTAAAAATGGTACATTCATTGCGTCTATGTTGATATTTGCAGTTAACTGTAACAATTGTAAATAAAAAATAGACAGTAATATCATTTTACTGCTATTATCTCCTTAAGGTAGCTTCTCTGACCCCAGGTTCTCTACTTCAAATTGTTCGGTGGAGCATCCTGTACGTCCTGTTAAATTTTTGCGTGCTCTTACGGAAACACCCTGTAACTGGCACATCGATGTCGTGAGCAGAATATCCTCGTTTGAAGTATTATTTTTCTTACAACACGCTGGGAACCTGCGATTGTATTTTTAACGCTTTCGCTGCGGCTGACGCTTATAAGCGTCACAACAAGCCACGAGCCAGTGCGGCTGATGCTTGTAGGCGTCCGCGCTCACTGTCGGATTACTCAGTCTAGTTGCAGTGTCTAAGCCAGCATCATAGCGTGTAAACTTTGGTTTTGTGTGGTCAGTTATCGAACGTATATTGTTCGCAATGGCGGCTAATGAACATTTGAATGACGCCTGTGTGACCCCTATAGGTGTCAGACAGCAAACAGACTTTAAAACGTGACCACAATACGGTCGAAGCTTATTTGAAGTAATGCATCTAAAGTGTCAAGTCGGTATAGAGCATGATCCCACAGATCGTACAAGGTCTTGACGTCAGCCTGTTGCTCAGGTGTACAAGGCTATTACAAATGATTGAAGCGATTTCATAAATTCACTTTAGCTCCATTCATTGACATATGGTCACGACACACTACAGATACGTAGAAAAACTCATAAAGTTTTGTTCGGCTGAAGCCGCACTTCAGGTTTCTGCCGCCAGAGCGCTCGAGAGCGCAGTGAGACAAAATGGCGACAGGAGCCGAGAAAGCGTATGTCGTGCTTGAAATGCACTCACATCAGTCGGTCATAACAGTGCAACGACACTTCAGGACGAAGTTCAACAAAGATCCACCAACTGCTAACTCCATTCGGCGATGGTATGCGCAGTTTACAGCTTCGGGATGCCTCTGTAAGGGGAAATCAACGGGTCGGCCTGCAGTGAGCGAAGAAACGGTTGAACGCGTGCGGGCAAGTTTCACGCGTAGCCCGCGGAAGTCGACGAATAAAGCAAGCAGGGAGCTAAACGTACCACAGCCGACGGTTTGGAAAATCTTACGGAAAAAGCTAAAGCAGAAGCGTTACCGTTTACAATTGCTACAAGCCCTGACACCCGATGACAAAGTCAAACGCTTTAAATTTTCGGCGCGGTTGCAACAGCTCATGGAAGAGGATGCGTTCAGTGCGAAACTTGTTTTCAGTGATGAAGCAACATTTTTTCTTAATGGTGAAGTGAACAGACACAATGTGCGAATCTGGGCGGTAGAGAATCCTCACGCATTCGTGCAGCAAATTCGCAATTCACCAAATGTTAACGTGTTTTGTGCAATCTCACGGTTTAAAGTTTACGGCCCCTTTTTCTTCTGCAAAAAAAAAACGTTACAGGACACGTGTATCTGGACATGCTGGAAAATTGGCTCATGCCACAACTGGAGACCGACAGCGCCGACTTCATCTTTCAATAGGATGGTGCTCCACCGCATTTCCATCATGATGTTCGGCATTTCTTAAACAGGAGATTGGAAAACCGAAGGATCGGTCGTGGTGGAGATCATGATCAGCAATTCATGTCATGGCCTCCACGCTCTCCCGACTTAACCCCATGCGATTTCTTTCTGTAGGGTTATGTGAAAGATTCAGTGTTTAAACCTCCTCTACCAAGAAACGTGCCAGAACTGCGAGCTCGCATCAACGATGCTTTCGATCTCATTGATGTGGACATGCTGCGCCGAGTGTGGGAGGGACTTGATTATCGGCTTGATGTCTGCCGAATCACTAAAGGGGCACACATCGAATATTTGTGAAGGCCTAAAAAAACTTTTTGAGTTTTTGTATGTGTGTGCAAAGCATTGTGAAAATACCTCAAATAATAAAGTTATTGTAGAGCTATGAAATCGCTTCAATCATTTGTAATAACCCTGTACTTAGGAGCGTCGGTTACGAGCGGTGCCTGCCGTTTCAGAGTGTTGCCGGCCCGCACTCGCACGCTGCTGGGCTGCTCTTGAGAGCTGCGCTCCTGCACCGATGCCGCAGCGAGAGTGTTAAGGACAAGAGACGCATTAAATTTTGCATTGCGACTATTACACTGCAAGCATGACTGAATGTATGTGTTTTTGTGTGTCTGTGTATATGAATACATACTAAGATCCGTAGGCTTCATTATTAATTTCGTACGAACAGAATTTTGGCTCTTTGACAGTACTAGTATTTACCATAGCGAGCAGTTGGTGGATGGACTGGTTTCTGGAGACTTTTCCATCCGTCTTCAGACTGATGTGATGCAGACCGCCACGAATTCCTCTCGTGTGCCAACCTTTCCATCTCAGAACAGAACTACCAACACACTTCCTCAACCATTTGCTGGACGTATTCCACTCTCTCCCTTATTTTACGGTTTCTACTCTCTATAGCTCCCTCTAGTAGCCTGGAAGTTACCTATGATGTCTCAAGAGATGTCCTACCATTCTATGCGTTCTTCTCGTTAGTGTTTCCACATTTTCCTTTCCTCCTCATTCCTTGCCTCATCAATCCACCTAATTTTCCACATTCTTCTGTAGCATCACGTTTGAAGTGTTTCTATTCTCTTCTGTTCCAGTTTTCGCACAGACTGTGTTTCACTACGTTACAAATCTTTGCTCCAAACGTACGTTTGATACTAGTAGATTTCTCTTGGCCATGAATGCCCTTTTTGTCAGTGCTAGCCTTCTGTTTATGCCCTCCTTGCTCCATCTATCACGGGTTATTCTGCCGCCCAGATAGCATAATTCCTTAATTTCGTCTACTTCGTGATCCTAGGTTCTGTTCTTAAGTTTGTCTTTGTTCTAATTTCTGCTAGTTCTCATTACTTTAATCTTTCTGTGCTTTACTCTCAAATTATATTGTGTACTCATTTGACACTTCCTTCTATTCAACAGATCGTATAATTCTCATTCACTTCCACTGAGAATAGCAAATTCATCTGTGAATCTTGTCATTTATGTCCTTCCACCTTGACTTTTAATCCCACCCTTTAACCTTTTTTTTATGTCAGTCACTATATCTTCGATGTATGGATTGAAGAGTAGGGGCGGAAGACTGTATACCTGTCTTACACCCTTTTCAATACCAGCACTTCGTACTTGGTCTTCCATTCTTATTGCTCCCTTTTGGTTCTTGACGTTTTTATATTACTCGCCTTGCTCTATAGGTTACCCCTATTTTTCTCAGTATTTGGACTACCTTGCATCGTTTGCACTTGTCTAACGCTTTGCCCAGATTGACAAATGCTTTGAACGGGCCTTGATTTTTCTCTAGTCTTACTTGCATTGTAAACGGCAGCTTCAAAACGGCTTTTCCTGTACCTTTACCTTCCGTAAAGCCAAACTGGTCGTCATCTAACATATCCTAAATTTTCTTTTCGCTCTTCTGTGCATTGCTCCTGTCCCCAAGTTGGAAGCATGGGCTATTAAGTTGATTGTGCAATAGTTCTTATACTTACCGGCTTTTACTTTCTACGGAATTATGTGAATGATATTTTTCCGAAAATGTGATGTTATATCGCCAGCCCCATACTTTCTACATACGAACATGAAAAGTCTTTTTGTGAGTATTTATTCCAATGAATTTAGAAATGTACCTATTCCTTCTGTCTTATCTGATCTTAAGTCGCCCAAAGTTCTTGTAAATTCTGATTCTGATCTAATACTGGATTCTCTGTCTCTTTCTGTTGACTCTTGTTTCTTCTTCTATCTCGTCATCAGACAAGTCTTCCACCACATTGTGGCCTTCAGTGTACTCTTTCCATTTATAGAACTTCTCTGCAGTTAACAGTGGAGTTCCCATTACAATCTTAATGTTACCGCCATTGTTTTAATTTCACAAAAGGTTGTTCTGACCTTTCTATACGCTGATTCAGTCCTTCCGATAAACATTCGTTTTCGGATTTCTTCACATTTTGCATGCAACCATTCTACCTTATCTTCCTTGCGCTTCCTGTTTGTTTCACTACTAAGTGACTTGTAGGTCTGTTTTCATGAGTTTTTATAGGCTTTTCTGTACTTCCTTCTTTCGTTTATGAGCTGAAATATCTGTTTTGCTGTCCATGATTTCTCTACAGTTACCTTTCTTGTACCAATGTTTTCCTTCCCGACTACTGTAATTGCCCTTTTTAAAGATATCCTTTCCTCTTCAGCTGAACTGCCTACTGAACTATTCATTAACTCATCATCTATAGCCTCAGATAACTTCAGGCATATCTGTTAGTTTCTTAGTATTTCCTTGTGGATTGATAGCTTATCACACGTAATATCTAGGAGGCACAGTGACTCGAAGTAGACGGCACTGCATTATTAATGTCTCTCAGGGAGGTCAGATACTTGAAGTGTGTATACAAACGTTGTATTGCTGGGAAGGTTTGCAACAGGCTTACTGTCGCTCAGCAATATTATATTGTCTTTATTTAGGTGGAACGTCACTCTGTAGAGCGTCAACATCATACTGTTGAACCTTGTGGTTAAGCTTTCTGTTCTGTAGATAGTGCCTCGCCTTACTTATAGATTAGCTGGCTATATAACTACGTGTTTTGCCAAAGATAGTTATGAAATGTGCGGTGTTACCTTTTACGGGACTAACTGATGCACACTTGTGTCAGGTTGTTTATTAATAAAGCTGGTGTAAGGCAGTTTGCATTTTCTTTAGTAACAAGTGACTGGAGTTGAATTATGCGACCTATTTGGCTTCTAGGCGTTATTGGTACTTCTTATCTCTCATACTGGGCTGTTTGAGGTGTAAGAGCTGGTATTTTCTTGTATGTGGTAGGCAGACCAAGATACGGACACGTGATGTGACTAAGAAGCGGCAGGGACACGACCAGACGTTGCTTAAGCTCTGTTGTATTTCTAATTACGTATAAATGTAAATTCTATGAGCATTAATATAAGCTATATCAGCTACTAGCCGTTTTAATTCCTCTACAAATTGTGAAAGAAACTCCTTCTATGTTCACTAGAACTTGTTAACTTTGACATGCTGTGTAATCTTGAGGATTTTATCTTTGGTTTTGTTATGCTTTTTGTGTCTTATGAAGCAGTTAATTATTAATTTACGTTAGGTGAACACAACTGAAATTTCCAAAAGGAGTGTACCATTTAAAAAGTGGCATAAAGTGTTGAATTTTACACAGTAAACTGTGTGTCTTATTATCATTATACGTATGGTTAGAATCTTGACTTAAATGTTTTCTCTGGAGAAAGTAATTTCGGTTAGAAATGTTTCAAGATTTCATATTTCAAATAAGGAAAATAAAGAAAAAGAACTAGAGAACACCCTCTATGGTAGTATAACCGTAATGAGAATTGTTTTGTATGGTCATCAGTGACCACTTTCTATGCACTTTGATCTTAATAAATATTAAAAAATTTAATGTTATCTCGACTCGGTCAATCGCTCCACCCTTTTCCGCTTGTGGCCTAGTAAACTATAACATCATGTAACACAACCTAATAAATGCCTTTCTGTATACTGTAGTAACATTACGAAAACTGTTATATACAATCTAATGAGTGCCTCTCTTGATATTGTAGTATCGCCAGTGCTTCACGAACTTAGTGGTAAGTTCTGTGGAGCAGCACCATCAGTAGTTGGGCATCGCCAGCTTCTTGTAGAATATATTATCTGTTCATTGTACAGGATCAGCCGGACGGTATGGCCGAGCAGTTCTAGGCGCTTCAGTCTGGAACTGCGCGACCGGTACGGTCGCAGTTTCGAATCCTGCCTCAGGCATGGATGTGTGTGATGTCCTTAGGTTAGTTAGGTTTAAGTATTTCTAAGTTCTATTGGAGTGATGACCATAGTGCTCAGAGCAATTTGAACCATCTGTACAGGACCTCGCTGGTTCTTTCACCTCCTTTGTTTCATTGTACAATTTTGGCAGTTATTTTTTGTAATTTGGGTGTTAAATTAAATCAATACAGTCCCAGTCTAAATAAATAAAATTTTAATTTTCGAGTGACCGATGTTTGAGTGCCTGGAACTTAAACTCCTAGTGCATCGCTGAGTACATTTCAGTGATTACAAAGTGTGGTTATTAGTTGGCTGGATACGTTAATAATTAATTAAGAAGCATCAGTCAGAAATAAAGGTTGCCTTGGTTAAGGTTTCTATTTGCTACATGGGGAGTCTACCTCTTGTTTTTTTTTAGGTACTCTGCTATCGGCTATGGAACCACGAGGCATATTGGGCGTTTGTTATTTGGAAAGGAAGCAGTTTAAGAATGAGATGAGGATAAATGGTTAGGGGATCTTGGGCTGTTCACTGTAGACAATGACGGCAAGGTAAGAGCTTGCCTAACTGTTTGTGCTGAATTGCTGACTGGTGTGCAAGAAAATATTCACTTCATCGAGTGTAGTAATCCGTCCCTGGTTCAGATTTGTCACGTGCATGTTCAACTTAGTCACTGAAGCAATTGAGTTCTAGACTACATAGCACTTATCCCAAGTAATAAACAGGCTTCCAGATCCAATTACATACAGAACAGTGTTATACAACTGCAAGCCAAACTCAAGGCATTAGAATGGAGTGACACTTTGTTTGCCGATTAGGAAAAATAAGAATAGGAGTAGGTGAAGGCATGACAAGGAAAAGGGGTGGGCTGAGGTACATCAACAATTTACTAAATAAACCTATCACATTTTGCCAGTGCTCCAGCCCATGTCTTACAACATTTTAGAATTTTAGTGTGACATTAATGTAGTACTCACAGTTCGAAGCCAGGGGCACCCAGCGTTATTCTGTCGTTTTACCAGACTGTGTCTTCAGAATTCGCCTTTCAAATGAGTACATTGTAGCTTCCGCAGAACTGCAAGTGATCCTCTGGGCGATAGAGTATAGAAATTGGACCAAGCACCTAAGGACACCTGCAGGGATCAGATGCTCCACACCACTTTTGGCAGTCATCTTGCTGTTGCGAGAGACACACAACTTTGGAAAAAGAGATGTATCTTTCATTGATCACGTGCCTGCAGATAGTACTGTTTAATAATGCAAGTCATCACACTCGGGTGAAAGGTTTTCTCAGTTTGTTGTAGAAGTCACTTTGCTGGAGATAAGAACTGGCTACTGATTCACAGACCAACATATCGTCATGATTAGCGGCAGCAGCAACATCGTTATATATCATATTCTCTTAGAATTTATTATAAACTCTTACAAGAGCAGATTAAATATTTAGCATCCTAAATGTGGACTATACTACGCTGGTAATGAACTGTTGGTGATTAGAACCCAGAAATAACATGAGTTTAGTTTTTGTGTAATGGGAAAATGAAGATGTTTTGAAATGTATGTCTTATAAATGTTTGAATCAATTATAAAATGACTTCTAATTACACTTTAAATTTCTTAATATGTAAAGAAAATTGTAAATGTTTTCCCAGATAAGTATAAAAATGCATAAAATATTAAATAAACATAAGAAGTGAACACAAGTATGCTTAAATATTTATTCCTCTTTCCGTTACATTTCAAACTTTGTGGATGTATATTGTTTTAAGTATCCTGAAAATGCTTTGTAGACATTAATATATTTGTCATTTTATGTCTTAATTTTTTTGAAGGTATTTACTGTTAACTGCACTGGAGTGCCACATGATCATAGCAAAATGCGCCTGAACATAAATTTTAGATAGTAGTATTGGTCAGTTGACATGCACCGACTAATAATGTGCTTGAACTAAATTTACATCTATAATATTGTCCCAAATGGCCACTACTGTGCGCTTGGTATTGAGAAACAAATTTTTGTGCAAATAATCTTTATTGTCTCAATCGAAAAATGCTTCTCATTAATTTTTTATAGTCCGCATAGTCATCCATCGGCAGTTTGATGTACCCGAGGTCTTCTTCCGGTCTTTTGGCATGCCTAGGGTATTCCTCCATATGTCTAAGGTCAAATGTAGATTCACCTCCTTGCTGGTCATCTGTGCTCGTATAACATAACATTTCATAGGTTTAGTCTGTTCAATTGCTCTTAGTTGTTATAAAATTACAGATTTGGGAAAAAGAATCACAATAATTTGAAACAATACAAAGAAAAAACAAATTATTCCAAGTGTTGTCTGCTTAAGTGATAAATATGTTCAGTATGCAGAAGCAACATATTCGACGATAGATATTATTGCTTAAGATTAACGGTACAGTTACATTCTTTTTTTTATTCCAGAGTAAAATACTAATTTCAAGTGTAAATGAGAAATAACATTAATTTCAAATTTTTGCAAGTGATGGAAAAGGTGAAATGTTGGTAAAAATCCTGTTTCTTAATGACTTGCGGAAAAAATTTCAAATGTCATTAACTTCCAAACCACGACCCAGCTGCGAGTTCCTGGGAATGCAGTAGCCGGAGGATATGGTAGAAATGCATAAGAATAGGCCAAACATCTCGGAGTCCACAACCCATTGTGGCCGTAGCAGCATAAGAAAGCTCTTATAAATACATTCGTCAGATTAGTGCTGCATCCGTTTTGGAATGACCCATTTGCGTCACGTTAGGGCTATTGCAGTTAACAATCCTATTAAAAAAATATGGATAAGAAGTTTTATTCTACGAGGCGCAGTGTCTGAAGTGTTATTTGCAGAATATGTGCTACTTTTTCTCAGCAGTATATTGTTTCCTTTCTCGAGTGAACTAATTTTAAAATATCCTAATCTTATTTACAGTAATTGAGTGCACTGTGCGGTTGCTTTTTATTCTTCTTTCTTCGTTATTCCCAGTTAAAGAGTGCGTTTGACCCTGTTAGCTCGCTGTAACTGTTTCTTATTCTTCTTCTCGTCCCGAAATCTGTTCATGAATCTGTCCACTGTTACCTAGTCTTTTATTCTTCTTTTAGCTTTCTCTGCCAATGTGTGACTTGCACCTAGGTTTTGCAAGACTTTGCGTTGTCTCATGATATCTTTGGTTGCATTCATTCCTTATAAGTCCTTCTTACTTTATCCACCAAAGTAATTTTTACCTTTGTTAAATGTGTCACATTAAGCAGTTTTTTGTTTGTTAATTTAGTATTTTCCGTTTTGTGGATGTGACCATAGAACTTCAAGCTTCTTATGAATATTGAATCCTGAACTTACTTTGGGTTGTGTACAGTGCCATAGTTTTTAATTTGATGCGTATACCCTTTATGTTAATGGGATCATAAATTTTTCTTACAATTTTTCTCTCTTCGTTTGCTGTTTTATCGATTTCTTGAGGGTCTCCTAGAGAAAAACTTTCTGAGGCATATAAGTACTTTAGCATAACAAATATCATGCAATGCCGAAGTTTCACATAATGGGATATCACTCGTTTATTGCATTGCCACCATGTCATTCTGTACGCTTCATGGAGTTTGGCGTCTCTTTCTAAATTAGTTTTACTACCCAGTCCAGATGGTACTATGATTTTTCTGAAGCATTTAAAAGCACACATTTCTGAAAGTGTCCCACATTTCGCTTGTTGTGGGGATCCTCTGATACCTTGACGTAAATTTTCCGTCAAATGAGCCTTCTCACTCCATATTTGAAGGCCTGTCTTTGATGCTATTTCGTGTAACTTTTCTGTGGCGTACTTCGTTTCCTCGCTAGTCTTAGTAAAGATAGCTTGATCGTCAGCAAATGCTAGACACTTCACTTTCTAGAACATTGTTCCACGAACACTGTGATCTCAGGTATACCAAGAAAACTTGCTAAAAACAGTTTTGATTACATACATATTTTATTTACACTGGTGACTGGTTTACACCTATTGTACTTGGATCATCTTCAGACTTTGTACTCCCTGATGGTGAGAAAAGCTGGGCTGGCTAAAAATATATAATCGAACAGTCGATTAAATCTCTTTAGCTGCTCAGCTAGCCCACCTCCTCTCATCATCAGGGAGTAGGAGATTCTAATTTGATCTGAGTACAATAGATCGAAATCGGTCATCAGTTTAAATAAAATATTTATGTGATTGAAACTCTTTCTAGTAAATTTCATTTCACTTTGATTCTCAATTTCTTGTTCCCGATGTTTATACCCACAATTTCTTTCCTTCATTCTCTGATAACTTTATCTAAGAAATGTTAAACAAAAGCGAGGAGACATACCTGTATGTACTTCAAAAGGATCAGACATTTCCTCTCAGAAACTTCCCTTTAGATGTTATGTCTGTGAAGGTATGACGGATTAGCTCACTATTTTTCCTACCTACCTGATCTTCTGTAAAGTGTCCAAAACGATTTACTTGCCAACAAATTCATACTCGCTCTTGAACTCCACAGAGGTGACATACGTGCTGGTAATTCGAAATATCCTTAATATTATCTGTAACACGAAGTCTTCGCAGCACACGACTGCCTTTCCGGTAGCCTGATTCATATTAACCAATCAAATGAGCATTTTAAGAAAGCTTTGGATAGTATCTTATGTACATTCATGCTAAAAAATTAAGGATAATTGTAGAACGTGGTGCCACACAACTTGGCACTACACAAAACAGGCGCTAATAGCATAGGCACATAGGGAACACACACGACACAGATCTGTAAGTCCCCGGCATTGGTGATAAGTTGAGAAAACCATCCCGAAAGACATGTGCTGCAAAACACCACTGTTTCCTGCGCATGTACCCCGACATCAGTATGGGATATCATCACCATGCACTCTTACACAGGCCGCACAACGGCATGCTCTGGATCAGGTGGTCGATCAGCTGCTGGTGTATAGCCTCCCATTCTTGCACCAGTGCCTGTCGGAGCTCCTGAAGTGTCCTAGGGGTTTGAAGACGTTCAGCGATACGTCGACCGAAAGCATTTCAGATGTGTTCGATGGGGTTTTCGTCTGTATAACAAAAATAGCTCTGAGCACTATGTGTATTAAATTCTGAGGTCATCAGTCCCCTAGAACTTAGAACTTAAATCTAACTAACCTAAGGACATCACACACATCCATGCCCGAGGCAGGATTCGAACCTGCGACCGTAGCGATCGCGCGGTTCCATACTGTAGCGCCTAGAACCGCTCGGCCACCTCGGCCGGCTCTGTATAACAGGCAGACCACTCCATTCGCTTGATGTCTTCTGTTTCAAGGTACTCCACCACGATGGCAACTCGGTGGGGCCGTGCTTTATCATCCATCAGGAGGAAGATGGGTCCCATTGCATCCCTGAAAAGGCAGCCATACTGGTGCAATATGACGTCCCGATACACCTGACCTATAACAGTTCCTCTGTCAAAGACATGCAGGGGTGTACGTGCAGCAATCATAATCCCATCCCACACCATCAAACCACGACCTCCATACAGGTCCCTTTCAGAGACATTAAGGGGTTGATATCTCGTTCCTGGTTCACGCCAGATGAAGACCCTGCTAGAATCACTGTTCAGACTATACCTGAACTCGTCCGTGAACATAACCTGAGACCACTATTCCAATGACCATGTATTGTGTACTTGACACCATGTTTTACAGGCTCTTCTGTGACCAGGATTCAGTGTAATGCACCTTTCAGATATCCGGGTGTCTGTTCAGACGTCTGTAGACTGTGTGTCTGGAGACAACTGTTCCAGTGGCTGCTGTAAGGTCCCGAGCAAGGCTACCTGCAGTACTCCGTGGCCGTCTGCGGGCACTGATGGTGGGATATCGGTCTTCTTGTGGTGTTGTACACTGTGGACGTCCCGTACTGTAGCGTCTGGACCCGTTTCCTGTCTGCTGGAATCGTTGCCATAATCTTGAGATCACACTTTGAGGCACATGTAGGGCCCCTAGTATTCACCCCTCATAACGTCATCAGTATGTATTCTTGGAGCCATTTGCAACACACAGTCGCCATTAGCACGTCTGAAAACGTTTGCACACTTACTCGCTGCACCGTACTCTGACATGCACCAACACACCTCTGCGTATGTGGACTGCTGCCAGCGCCACCGTGCGACGACCGCAGGTCAGATGCACCGCACGGTCATACCCCGAGGTGATTTAAACCCGCAAACCGCCCACCAAAACGTTGTTGCACCATGTATCAGGTTTATCCTTAATTTATGAACATGATTGTATTATTGGTGGGAGAGATAGGCTTGTGATTTTTGGGTTCTGTCGTACCATCTTTTTTATGCAAAGGATGTATAATAGCTTTCCTTCAGTCCTTTGGAATCATTTCAGTTCCTCACATTTCTGCTAAAAGTACATACATTCACATCTTTCCATATTAAACATTTCTCCATTGATGCCATTATCTCCTGCCGCTTAGCTATTTCTGAGCCTTTAAATTTGCTCAGATGAGTAGTTAGAACAAAATCAAAATTTAACGTGCCGGTAGAAGAGAATGACTACTACTTGTGTAGAAACTCAGTTGGTCACCCGCGTAAAGCCATTATTCTAATGTAAAACACCATTCATGATGATGTTACATACTTAACGTATACATACGGACTGAATCGAGAATATATACTGCATAACACAATTAAAAGAGCAGTTTTTCGAAACCCAGTAAGTGTGTCCCATTGGGACGCGGAATATTGAAATTTGGCAATTAGGTGCCAACAATCCTCCTCTATAATGGTGCAAAAGCGTGGCACCCTACGTCATCACACGCGGGCTTGGCGACGCTGCAAATAGGAATGTGCCGACATATATGAAACCATTATCTAATAACATCACTGGGCTGCAACCCCACGGAATGTGATCGCACCCCTATGGAGTACATTGCGACCGCAATTTTTTCTCTGATGTACACGGTGGAATTTCTGGCCTGTTTACAGGGTGGAATGATTATGGACCATTCAAAACAAGTCAACGAAATTTGAATGTGATCCAAAGCAGCAAAAGCTGCTTGTGCTTTTCCAGCCCTGGTGTTTCGCGCTCCCTTGTCGCGTATTCACGGGAGCAGTGGGGGTGGAGAGGGGGAGGGGGAAGGCGGACAGGGCGACGACATTGACACTTGAGAGTATAAAATAGTAATGGGTTACTCTAAGACATCTCACTCTGGCAAAACGCTTGGTGCCAACTGCCCTGCTTTTTAAGAATGCGTTATGCAAGCCACAGCTGTAATGGTGTATTTCATTAGCGACGACCGATTTCGGTCTGGGATCAGACCATCATCGGGGCCAAAAACCATCTCAGCTATGCATTTGCATAAATGAACTAACAGTAATCAGATGTACATTATAACATTATTGACATTGGCTGTAAATACGTAACATTAAGTTCAGTTAACCTCATAGACGTCTACGAGGTTTAACAGATACAACGTGACCGGCGCTGTGTCTTAAATGTTTCCCTCGGTCACCTAAAAGAAAATAGCGTAATTTCAACGTTGGGCATTCCGGCTCCGACCTGCATCCCAGGGGTCTCAGAAGCAGGGGGTGAAATGTGCGAAGAGGGGGCGTAACTACAAAAGACCGGGGTATTGGGGTGGTTTCTGAAAGGGAAGGTAGTAGAAAGATCAGTTTTTAAATTAAAACAAATAACTTGTAACTAAGTATTAACCAGTAAACTTGTAATGTTGACCTTTATCAGATTCAAGAAAGCATTTGATTCGTCAACAGAGATATAGTAGATAAAACCACTGAGAATTTGGTCTTAAGGCAATATTTGCTAACATAATTCGTGAAAGTCCAACAAATACGATAGATAAGGTGAAATTTGTGGGAAAAAACTCACGGCAGAAAAAGAATATCACGAAGTTATACTAATCTTCTAGCGAGGAAGTCGAATAGGATTAAGGTAGAGTGTCTGCATTTCGTGTGTGATTTTACAACAGTTTCAGAAACTGTTGCACAAGTACTTACTCCATCACTTTTCTGTAAGGGAAGTCTGTGAGGAATAGTCAATATAACTGCATCCATGATTTCAGTTGAAAAAACAGAATGCTTGAAGAATATACACAAATGCACCAAAAAACACAGAAAGATAGGTAAACTAGAACGAGTTACTAAATATAAATGTTTTGAAGAACCTATACAGTAGGCAGGGCTAGAAAGATTTGGAACAGGTGGAAGAGTCAGTGAAATGGAAAGAGAATAACTGGAACGCATAACCACACTCACAAAATTAAAACATGAGATCACAGTGATAAGGTAAGAATACTGATACGCTTATAAGTTCTTGAAAATGAATGAAGCTGGACGGAACAGAGGTACTTGAAAGACGGATTATTGGAAAAGGTTTTGGTATAATACACGCACTAGAGAGTTCATCTATCAGAATATGCAGAAAATTGCAGAAGTAATGGCAAAGAGAGGTTATTGGGAGCTCCAATGTTAGGTGCATTATGGGGTCCCTTAGGCAGTAGCGTTCAGGCTGGAAAGAAAGCCAATGTGCACTTGGTATGTCTGCCGGAGGAGGCTCATCCGAGATGTGGAGGCGGTCCTGCCTGCGACTATGGAGCATACAGGTACAGCCATCTGTAAGTTGTGGATCACGTTGGCACCAATGACGCCTGTCGCATGGGTTCTGAGGCGATCCTAGATCTTACAGGTGGCTGGCGGAGGTTGTGAATACTGCTGGCTTCGCGTGTTCCTACAGTTGATCTGGCTCCTTTGGTTTGGAGTCGAGTGGAGGGTCTCAGCCAAAGGCTTTGGCATGTCTGTGACGGACTTGGCTGTAAATTTCAGGAACTGCCTTATCGGGGTGGGGATTTGTAGTACTCTGTACATTTCTGGAACTGCCTTATCAGGGTGGGGATTTGTAGTAAACTTCTTGATAGGTCAGACTCAAAGGAAGTAACTACTGGGTAGCAGAGTACTTGTTTCTGAGGATAGGGGGTTATTTGAGATACTGTCATGAACACTCGCCAGTCGATATGCAGACATGGAAATCAGAAAGTATTTAAAGTAAAAACAGCTCGACTGTAAAAATTTTCAGTAAGATGTCGAACTATTCTTAACAAAGTTCCCGAATTCACTGCCCCTACGAAAGTTCTCAATCTCAAGTTATTCTTGGGACTGATGGCTAGTTAAAACCGAAGTAAAAAGCTCTGAGATATTTAGCGAGTCTTGGAATGTTCATCGAAAAGACGGATTAGACGCCGTTGGAGGGGGTGCGTTCACTGTAGTCGACAAAAGTACTGTATATAGTGAGGCTCAATTTGAGTGTGGTAGTGAAGTTTACCGACCACCCGACTCCGCTGTGACAATCCTACAGTCATTCAAAGAAAGCCTATCGTCAGTTTCGCATAAATACTCGGATCATGCAGTACTAGTTGGTGGTGACTGTAACCTACCGAGCATAGACTGGGACTTGTATGGATTCATTGGAGTTGGTACAGACAGACAGTCCTGTGAAATAATATGGAACACGTTTTCCGAAAGCTGTCTTGTGCAGCCGGTTCGGCAGCCCACACGCAGTGGTAGTATACTGGACCTTGTAGCTACCAACAGGCCGGACCTTATCGATGGTATCGGTATAGAGACGGGGATTAGTGATCATGATGTCATCATAGCAACTATGTTTATGACAGTTAATAAATTAGTCAATAGGACTGGGAGAATGTTTCTGCCAGGAAGTGCAGAGAAGCAGTTGTTAGCATCTCACTTAGGCAATGAGGTTCAAATGGCTCTGAGCACTATGGGACTTAACATCCGAGGTTATCAGTCCCCTAGATCTTAGAACTACTTAAACCTAACTAACCTAAAGACATGACACACATCCATGCCCGAGGCAGGATTCGAACCTGCGACCGTAGCGGTCGCGCGGTTCCAGACTGAAGCGCATAGAACCGCTCGGCCACATCGGCCGGCTTAGACAATGAGATGATCGACTTAGAGTAATTACGGGCAAACATGAAACAAATTGTAAATCGTGCTCTGGACAAGTACGTGCCTAGTAAAGGGATTAAGAACGGTAAAGATCCACCGTGGTTTAATAACGAAATTCGGAAAATGCCGAAGAAGCAAAGGGTGTTGCTCTTTCGGTTCAAAGGAGGACGAGGAAATGACGACAAGTAAAGACTAGTATAGATTCCTACGTCTGTAAAAAGATCTATGCGCGATGCATGCAACAGCTACCAACGTATACCTTGGCTGAAGATCTGGCGGAGAGCCAGAAAAAAATCTGGTCCTACGTAAATTCGCTAAGCGAGTCTAAGACTTCCATCCAGTCACCCGTTGACGAGTCTGGTTTGGCAGTAGAAGATAGCGAAAGGAAGGTCGAAGTTTTAAATTTCACAATTAAGAAACTGTTCACGCAGGAGAACCGTACAGACGTACCATCGGTTGACCATCGCGCAGCGTCCCGTGTGGGTGACATACGAGCACCAATAAGCATCACTGGAGTAGAGAAACAGCTGAAAGAGTTGAAAACAAATAAGTCGCCAGGTCCGGATGGAATCCCAATTCGGTTTTACGAAGAGTACTCTACGTCATTGGCCTCTTACTTAGTTTGCATTTATCGCGAAACTCTCGACCAGCGAAGAGTGCCAAGTTATTGGAAAAAGGAGCAGGTGATTCCTGTATGTAAGAAGGGTAAGGAACGGACTCGCAAAATTACAGATTAATATTCTTAGTACCGGTTTACTGCATACTTCTGGATTCTGAGTTCGAATATAATAAATTTCCTAGAGAACGAAAGGCTCATGCGTATCAGCACGGTTTTAGAAAGCATCGCTCGTGTGGAACCCAACTTGCTCTTTTCTCACGTGTTATACTGCGAACTATGGATAAAGAGCAACAGGCAGATTCCGTATGTCTAGATTTCAGAAAAGCTTTCGACACGGTATCCCACTGCAGACTCTTAACGAAGGTCGTTCATACGGAATGGGCTGCCAGATATGTGACGGGCTCGAAGTTTTCTTAGTATTTATACAACTCAATATGATGTCCTTGATGGCGAGTGTTTATCGGAGGCAGGAGTTAACACCAGGAGTGGCCTAAGGAAATGTGTAGGATTGTTACTATTTTCTATATACGTAAATGATTTGGCATACAGGACGGGCAGCAATCTGCGGTTATTTGCTCTGGTGTAGCGGGAGGTGTCGAAGATAAGTGACTGTAGGTTGATATAACATAACCTATACGAAATTTCTAGTTAGTGGGATGAATGGCAGCTGATTCTTACTTACAAAAATGTAAGTTAATGCTGATGAGTTGGAGTAACGAGCCCGTAAGTTTCGGATACAGCATTGGAAGTGTCCTGACTGACACATTCAAGTTGTTTAAATATTTAGGTGTAACGTTCCGAAGCGATATGGACTGGAACAACCTTGTGAGCATTGTGGTAGGGAAGGCGAATAGTCGACTTTGGTTTATTGGGGGACTTCTAGGATAATGTAGGTCATCTGTAAAGTAGACCACATATAGGACTATCGTTGAGTACTGGTCGATAGTCTGGGATCCGAACCAGATCGGATCGAAAGAATACATCGAGGCAATTCAGAGGCGAGCTGCTAAATTTGTTACCGGTAGGTTGGAGCAGTATGCAAGTGTTACGGATATGCTTTTGGAGCCCAAGTGGGAATCGTTGGAGGGAAGAAGACATCCATTTCGAAGAACACTACTGAGAAAATTGAGAGAACCAGCATTTCAAACTGGTTGCAGAATATCCTACTGCGGCTAACATGCATTTAGCCTAGGGACCACAAGGGAAAGGTGTGAGAAATTAGGGCTCGTAACAAGGCATACAGACAGTTGTTTTTCCCTTGCTCTGTCTGTGAGTGGAGCAGGAAAGGAAATGACTAGTTGTAATACAGGATACCCTCCACCACGCACCGTACGGTGGCTTGCGGAGTATGTATGCAGTTGTAGATGTTAATCCTGTTTTGAAATCTCCACGAACTGAATGAGAGTAAGTGAACGAAACAAAAACTCCCGTATTTCTGCGAAAAGTGATCTAATATAGCAATTCGATTTTGCAGAGAGTATTTATCGGTACTGGACTCTTACTTAGTTTGCATTTATCGCGAATCTCTCGTCCAGATTTAAGTCGCAAGCGACTGGAAAAAGGCACAATTGACTCCTATATGAGAAAGGGTAAAAAAATGGACCCAAAAAAGTTACAGGCCAGAGTGCTTAAAATCAGTTTGCAGCAGAGCTCTTGAGCATGTTGTAAGTTGTCACATACTAAATTTCCTTGAAACTGAAAAGCATCTGTCCACAAATCAACACAGACGTAAGAATTATGGCTCGTGCCAAACTCAGTCTGCCATTTTCTCAGAATATATCCTGCAAACATTTGATGAAGGGCATCCGGCGGGTTCCCTATTGCTATACTTCCGGAAAACATTTGACACACGGCCCTACTCCACACTGTTAGCAAACATACGAGCATAAGGAATAGGTTCACAGATGTGTAAGCTACTCGATGACTTCTCAGGTAACAGAGAGATGGGCGACTAATGTTCGTCAGAGGCAGCGGTATCGTCAGCAGTGCCACAGGATAGTGATAGGCGCGCTCTTGTTCTTTATATACATAAATTATCTGACTGAAAGGGTGAGCAGCAACGAGCGATTGTTTGCTGGTGATCTACATCGACATCTACATGACTACTCTGCAATTCACATTTAAGTGCTTGGCAGAGGGTTCATCGAACCACAATCATACTACACTCCTGGAAATTGAAATAAGAACACCGTGAATTCATTGTCCCAGGAAGGGGAAACTTTATTGACACATTCCTGGGGTCAGATACATCACATGATCACACTGACAGAACCACAGGCACATAGACACAGGCAACAGAGCATGCACAATGTCGGCACTAGTACAGTGTATATCCACCTTTCGCAGCAATGCAGGCTGCTATTCTCCCATGGAGATGATCGTAGAGATGCTGGATGTAGTCCTGTGGAACGGCTTGCCATGCCATTTCCACCTGGCGCCTCAGTTGGACCAGCGTTCGTGCTGGACGTGCAGACCGCGTGAGACGACGCTTCATCCAGTCCCAAACATGCTCAATGGGGGACAGATCCGGAGATCTTGCTGGCCAGGGTAGTTGACTTACACCTTCTAGAGCACGTTGGGTGGCACGGGATACATGCGGACGTGCATTGTCCTGTTGGAACAGCAAGTTCCCTTGCCAGTCCAGGAATGGTAGAACGATGGGTTCGATGACGGTTTGGATGTACCGTGCACTATTCAGTGTCCCCTCGACGATCACCAGTGGTGTACGGCCAGTGTAGGAGATCGCTCCCCACACCATGATGCCGGGTGTTGGCCCTGTGTGCCTCGGTCGTATGCAGTCCTGATTGTGGCGCTCACCTGCACGGCATCAAACACGCATACGACCATCATTGGCACCAAGGCAGAAGCGACTCTCATCGCTGAAGACAACACGTCTCCATTCGTCCCTCCATTCACGCCTGTCGCGACACCACTGGAGGCGGGCTGCACGATGTTGGGGCGTGAGCGGAAGACGGCCTAACGGTGTGCGGGACCGTAGCCCAGCTTCATGGAGACGGTTGCGAATGGTCCTCGCCGATACCCCAGGAGCAACAGTGTCCCTAATTTTCTGGGAAGTGGCGGTGCGGTCCCCTACGGCACTGCGTAGGATCCTACGGTCTTGGCGTGCATCCGTGCGTCGCTGCGGTCCGGTCCCAGGTCGACGGGCACGTGCACCTTCCGCCGACCATTGGCGACAACATCGATGTACTGTGGAGACCTCACGCCCCACGTGTTGAGCAATTCGGCGGTACGTCCACCCGGCCTCCCGCATGCCCACTATACGCCCTCACTCAAAGTCCGTCAACTGCACATACGGTTCACGTCCACGCTGTCGCGGCATGCTACCAGTGTTAAAGACTGCGATGGAGCTCCGTATGCCACGGCAAACTGGCTGACACTGACGGCGGCGGTGCACAAATGCTGCGCAGCTAGCGCCATTCGACGGCCAACACCGCGGTTCCTGGTGTGTCCGCTGTGCTGTGCGTGTGATCATTGCTTGTACAGCCCTCTCGCAGTGTCCGGAGCAAGTATGGTGGGTCTGACACACCGGTGTCAATGTGTTCTTTTTTCCATTTCCAGGAGTGTATATCCCTACCATTCCACTCCCGAACAGCGCGCGGGAAAAACGAAAGCCTAAACCTTTCTGTTCGTGCTCTGATTTCCCTTATTTTATTTTGATGACCATTCCTACCTATGTAGGTTGGGCTCAACAAAATATTTTCGCATTCGGAAGAGAAATTTGGTGACTGAAATTTCGTAAATAGATCTCGCCGCGACAAAAAAAGTCTTTGCTTTAATGATGTCCATCTCAACTCGCGTATCATATCTGCGATACTCTCTCACCTATAATACAAAACGAGCTGCCCTTTTTTGCACCCTTTCAATGTCCTCCGTCAGTCCCACCTGGTAAGGATCCCGCACCGCGTAGCAATATTCTAAAAAATTGGTTCAAATGGCTATGAGCACTAGAAGCAATATTCTAACAGAGGACGAACGAGTGTAGTGTAAGCTGTCTCTTTAGTGGACTTGTTGCATCTTATTAGTGTCCTGCCAATGAAACGCAACCTTTGGCTCGCCTTCCCCACAATATTAGCTATGTGGTCTTTCCAACTGAAGTTGTTCGTAATTTTAACATCCAGGTACTTAGTTGAACTGACAGCCTCGAGAATTGTACTATTTATCGAGTAATCGAATTCCAACGGATGCTATAGTGTACGGGAAAGCGTAACCATCTTCGTCCGTAGGAGGTAACAGAATAACTCAGAATATCCGTTAGCTTTGAAGAAGTGCAGCTTGCTCTAACTGCAGAAAAATGTCAGTTAGGGCGCATGAGTAGGAGAAACAAGCCTGTGATGTTGGAATACGGCACTGGTGGTATGGTGCTTGTCACAGTCAGGACGATTAAAGGCCTAGGCGTAATGTTGTAAGGCTATGTATTACGTACATTAGGAAGGAAGTGGAAAGAAATGATATCAAAAAATCAGATTGCAGAAAGAAAGTATTTCAAATACAAAACACTAAATTTAGAGTGCTTTCAAGACACATAAATAAAACATTAAGATAAATTTTGATCTGCATCTGCATCCATATGAAAGATTCGCTAATCACTCTTAAGTGCCTGGGAGAGGGAGGAAAGAAAAGGCAACTTTTGAAGAAGGTAAAAAGAGAGGAGTAGGAATAACCTAAGTTGTTACATGATCCCAGTGGGTCAACGTGAAGATAAAGAAATCATTCAACTAAAAAAGGGAGTGAAACTACTTACAGCGCTCACCAAAATAGCTCTTGGAGGACCGTCTCTCGTGTCTCTCGTCTATGTCAACATTATCCTTTCGCGTCGATAAATGGCTGAAAAGGTCCTGATTATGGCTGGAAAACGTACAGAAAGAAAGCGTGAATCAACATGGCCTTTTATCGATAACTGTAACTAATAAGCTGCGTAATTTCGGCAAATGGAGGTGTGAAGCATTGTCTGTTGGCTTTTGTCTCGCGATTTCGGCTGACGTTTGTTTACAGATTTTCTGAACTTTCGCCAGCACGAGTTTGTGTCATTATCAAAGGTTTACCCTTAATTTCTGGTAGCGGACTTAAGTCGAGCCTGCAGCCGGATACTGTACGTAGCTATCACAACTAAGTCTGAAGGATTTTCCCCGGTTACTGCCGCTGTTGTTCTGCTCTTGCTACCTGCAACGGCCGTACTCTGCAGAATGGAATTCTAAGATCCGTTTGCCTCGAGGCTTTCTTGCTTCTTGTTGAAAGTATAGGCACGTTTGAGAATTTCTATGATTTCCCTGAGCAATGAGCAGGGAAAAGAGTTCAGATGCTGGTGCGACAGCTTGATAAAGTTTCCAGCTGCGAACTCGACTCCAGTCGGCCACCATCAGGAATCGTTAAACAAATGTCGGCCGAAAATCCCGAGACAGAATACAACAGCCATTATTTCAAAAAGTGATCACGAAAACCTCAACAACTTTATGAAGAGAAATATTATAGCAACAGCCCACACTTCAAGACGGTCGTGGACCGGTGGTTGGATTAACCGGCCTACCCGCCACTAGTAGCAGCGTCTTCGTGTCCAGAGTGCTCGGCGTCCAGCACCACGACGCTGGGCCAGTCGCAGACGCTGAGCGCCGCGTTCCAGACCAGCCCGTCGTCGCAGTGCATGTGATACGCGACTCCGCGGCCGCACTGCCAGAAGGCAGACCCGTCCGCGTCGTCCGGGAGGTACTGAGGCGCGGCCGAACCCGGCGGGGGACACTTAGGGGGGCGTCCAGCCGCCGTCGACGCCAGCATCAGCAGCGTTACCAGTTCCTTCAAACCTGGGACAAGACCATGTTGACTACCGTCATTGGCAAATCATGTTTCTCATAGTTCATATTTCCTCTGCTTTTCTCGTTTGTTTCCTCAGGTTCCATAGAACTACGAGTTATAATAACTCTTGGTATTTATTACCTGCTTAGCGTTAGTCACAGTATACGTTTATCCGCTGATGCAGTAAAGAGTGAAAATCAAAGAGCTCGTATTGCATCTAAGAAGTTCCTACCGTTCATATGTTTTGTCAGTTAGGATGCACAGAGAAGGAAACATACTAACAGAGATTTTTTATGGCTAGCTTACAACTAAATAACAGAGAATTACTCCAAAATCACGTCACCTGCAGAATTTTTTCTCGAGAAGTGCTGATATAATCTGTAGTTCAACAAGACGGAAAAAACAGAAGTCTAGTGAGACAGTTGCCGTCATTTATCGATATTACTTTTAAGTAAATAACTTCTTTATGTTTTTTACACCAGTTCCGTGGGGTGGAACATTTTGTGTGCTCATGGTTTCTATTTAGGCCGTGCAGTCTTGATCTCAGAAATTCTAAATCATTTAACGATATTTATTAGGAAAAGGGTATCTGCCAAGCAAGATTATATGAGACTCGTGTTACAAAGTTGCGACACAATAAATAGTGCTTCATCACAGATTTATGTAATGTCACAGTGATGATGCATAACGAAAGCTGAATGGGGCCCAAATGAGTATAAGGACGACAGTGAGTGTTGCCTTCAGCCAATTCGAAAGTAATGTTTTGTCAAACGATCTGACCAAGAAACCTACGTAGTTCCAATATTGTGTACAGTAAGTAAGCCGGTCGAATCATCTGTTCAATCGCTTAGCTACTGAAACGTTAGAACACAGAAGGGAGGCCAGAATACTGTCTTACGAAATTGCCACTGTGCTTTCAGTCATCACTCTAATGTGGAATTGCTATATATTGAGGAACGTGATCGCAGAACAGAATGTGAACTAAAATCTCTCAATAGCGGAAAGGCATATGGCTCTTTTCACATATGTGTAAAATTCTGCAGCGATTATGCGAAAGAACTTTCCTTCTAGCACCAGTCTCTAGTAATCCACTGGAGCAGCGAAGGATTCCAGATCGATTGAAAATGGTGCAGGTCATTTATGTCCTCCAGAAAATCCGTAGAACATTAAGATGCAAGTTTAATCCTTTATCAAAGAGGTCAGTCTATTGCAGAAATGTAGAACACGTCTAATGCTCTCGCAACGATCTCTCTAGAGAATGATGATATCCTCTATTAAAATCAATATAGATGCTACAAAGAGAGAATTTGCGGAATTCAGATCTCTCTGTTCGTATATGCGATCCAGAGTGGTGTCCATGACAGATCGATAGAAGGAAGCGGGGAGGGAGAGAGGTATTGATATAGCCATTACCATAACCGAACTGCATCCTTATGATGCCAACTCGTCTCGTCCAATTGTGCTAAGCAATTTACAGCCGAATATATAATCACCAAATTTTCGATTAAATAAATCACCCGATTTACAAGCTGTACTTTTTCCATTTTACTTTTTTTTTCAAAGAATCTCGCAGAGAAAGAAAAGAATAATCCATAGGGAAGGTAGTGCATTCATTAGAGGCGTTCTTGTTGTTATGGTCTTCAATTCGAAGACAGGTTTGATGCAGCTCTCCATGTTACTCTGTCCTCTGCAAGCCTCTTCATCTACAAGTAACTACTGCCATCTACAACCTTCTGAATTTACATCTACATCTACGTTATTACTCTGCTATTCATAATAAAGTGCCTGGCAGAGCGTTCAATGAACCACCTTCAAGCTGTTTCTCTACCGTTCCATCCTCGAAAGGCACGCGGGAAAAACGAGCACTTAAATTTTTCTGTGCGAGCCCTGATTTCTCTTATTTTATCGTGACAATCATTTCTCCCTATGTACGTGGTTGCCAACAGAATGTATCCGCAATCGGAGGAGAAAACTGGTGATTTAAATTTCATGAGACGACCCCTTACTGTATTTATCTCTCTCTACGATTTTTATCCCCCACACTTCCCTCCAATACTAAACTGGTGTCCCTTGATGTCTCAGAATGTGTCCTGTCAACCTATTCCTTGTTTTGTTTAAGTTGTTCAAGAAATTTATTGTCTCCCCATTTCTTTTCAATACCTCCTCAGTAGTTACGTGATTTACCCACATAATCTTCATCATTTTTCTGTGGCACCACATTTCGAAAGCTTCTATTCTCTTTTTGTCTAAAATTTTTATCTTCCACGTTTCGCATCCATACATGGCTACACTCCAGACAACACTTTCAGAAAAGACTTACTAACTTTTAGATGTACGTTCGATGTTAACAAATTTTTCTTCTTCAGAAACGCTTTTCTTGCCATTTCCGGTATATTTCTTTTGTCGTCTTTGCTTCGGTGATCATCAGTTATTTTGATCCCAAATAGCGAAATACATCTGCAGTTATTTTGCTGCCCAAATAACAAAACTCGTGTACTACTTTAAGTGTTTCGTTTCCTAACCTAATTCCGTTAACATCACCTGATCTAATTCTACTGTATTCTATTATTCTTGTTTTACTTTTGTCGATGTTCATCTTATACCCATTTTTTCATTTTTTAAAGACAAAGTCCATTCCGTACAACTGCTCTCCCAAATCCTTTGTCATGTCTGACAGAATTACAATGTCTTTGGCAAACCTCAAAGTTTTTATTTTTTCTCTCCGAACTTTAATTCCTTCTCCATAAGTTTTCTTCGGTTTCCTTTACTGTTCGTTCTATGTACAGGTTGAATAACATCGGGGACAGGCTAAGAACCCGTCTCACTCCTTTCTCAATCATTGCTTCCCCTTCATGCCTATCGACTCTTATAGCTGCGGTCTGGTTTCTGTATAAATTGTAAATAGCCTTTCAATCCCTGTATTTTACACCTGCTACATTCAGAAGTTCAGAGAGTGTTTTACAGGCAACATTGTCAAACGCTTTCTCTTAGCATACAAATGCTATAAACGTAGATTTGTCTTCCCTGAACCTACCATGTAACTGAAGTCGTAGGGTCTGTATTGCCTCGCGTTTCCCTACGTTTCTCCGCAATCCAAACTGATCTTCGCGGAGGTTATCTTCTGGCAGTTTTTCCCTTCTTCTGTAATGAATTCCTGTTAGTATTTTCCAGCCATGACTTATTATATTGATAATGCTGTAATTTTCACACGTATCAGCAACTGCTCATCTCTAACAATACGTGCGTCATAGATATTTTGATATTATTGCGGCTGTTAGATTGTGAATTAACTAACAATGCTGCGGTGGGAAACGAAATATGTTTAAATTTGCTATGGTGGAGGATTATTTTTATTTTACTTTACCCCTTTTTTCTGCAAAAATTAAAGAAGTTTCCTTATGGTTTTCTTTTATTAACATCGTCACCATAAACAAGTAAATGATCGCACCTGTTCAGGAATCATCAAAATCTCGTCACCATAAGCAAGTAAGTGATCGCACCGCACTTGTGTGCAGGATTCATAATATTAATAAAAACCAAGGCCTGATGCTAAATTAAGCATTCAAACGTAACGACTGGTTTCAAATTCTTAGAGGGTTATTGCTTCTGTTGTAGCTATAGTGTAGATAAGAGGAATGTTTGCTGTCTTACCTTTCATGATTGACACATTTTTGCGTCATCAAACACAGGAATCCTCATCAAGAAGGCGATCAGTGACCTAAGTGACAGACACCTCTACATGTCAAACTTCATAGTTTTGTATGTTGCCCGCTCAGTGTGTGCTGGCACTGTGTGAGCGTCGCCATTCGTTCTAGCTCTCATCTCAGCCTCCTGTGTTTACTGTTCCTAGTGTCACAGATAAAGCACGTGAACTGAACGTGTTTACACCATTTCAGTTTTCCCGGAGAAATAAATGGTTATCTTTCCGTTGCAGGTAATTTCGAAAGCCGAAGTAATGTATGACGTAAAGCATCTTGAGCCTCCAGCTGTACATGTGCAACTTTATTTCTCGCTTAATACAAGCATCATCACTGAAGGAGAAGCTGTACACTGAAAAATCAAAACGGCGTTAACATCAAATAGGGTGTAGCACGCACTTCATCTTAACATTTGTTTGTTTGAAATATGTGATCGCAACCTATTTGCTGATAATTTCATTCTGATTTTCCACTGTACGTCTCTTCCTGCAGTGATAATGCTTCTAATAAGTGAAACTGGTTGAGAAATAAAGTTGGACATGTACAGCCGAAGGCCCAAGATGCTGTACTTCAGATATCTGATGACCGTACTCACTTAACTTTATAAGATTAGAAGTAGTGTACCCCACGCTTGAAAGTACAATGTTCCACCATCTAAACACAACTTGCTCTTATTATTTGTAAGATGTGATGACTCACCAATATCTGCAATGATGGCAATAACGCTGCGAAACAACAGAAAATGTTTACATATATTGCAGCAATATGAGGGTCTATCTGTACTGGCATAAACTACCAGAGGATGAGAGCAAAAATCAAAAATAATATGTTGCGATTTTAATTCACTCTGATATCATACGAACGATGAAAGGCAGTTACATACAGACAACAGTTACGTGGTTTACATAAGGAGTTTGTCCTTGGTTCTAGTAGATTTGACTCATTAAAGGTCCACAATTGCTTAATGTTTGTGTGCTTCTCCGAAATACCCTGACTGAAATGGTAAATCTCACGCCATGAAGCATCAGTCCGTGTAAATAGTCTACCACTGCATTCTTGATAGGAGAAAGGCCACAAACAGCAAAGTAGTGCAACGCCTTTAAGTAGTCTGTCTACCGATAACAACTGAGACCAGCTTCAGTGTTGCGGTTTTCTCATGCAGGCCAAGAGTCAGATTGATATACTTGTAATGTTTGCCACCCTCACTACGTACTCTCAGCTCACAAAAATTTATTGTATTTCAAATGGTAAGTATGAATAGGGTATCGAAAAGAAATATAACAAACATCAAATAAAATACATGGAGACAGATGACGATTGGCAAAGTTATTGAAGCAGAAGAGTGTCTAGCTAAAACGATGCCTTCCTCGAGGTAAGAACAACAACATTTTGTGATTATATATGATGTACTGACTAAGACTGTGAACCGCTAGCTGAACGTCAGTACGACATAGGTTGGCGTAAATACGCTGCAGCAGCTCAGATGGACTCGCCGCAGTGAAGACCAAGTCCTCAATAAAGATAGGTAATATGCCCAGGCTGCCGACATGCTCACCACTGAACCACCCGGCGGATGATGTGGAGACTGGCCGTAGGTGTGCAACCGCAAAGGCCGCGGCCGGCGTACCCTCGAAATGTGCAGAGAATCAAGGCTGGCGCACCGAGAAAAGTCAAGATTGTCCTCTGTGGCGGCTCTCCACCAATTTTCCGAGCGTACAGCGTACCTCGGCCGAACTGCCCGGTCCGTCCTCTACGGTCGACATCCAGCGAACGCCACGAAAATCTCTGCTTTCTTCTCTCCTCGACACCAAATCTACATGTAGTCGCCACAAATTGTTCCCTACAAAGGTCAAGCTGCCAGCGCATATTGGGCCAATGATGTATTATAACACCGCGACAGAACTCCCGCCTAGACACAGCACAGCGGTATTCCTCCAACAAGGAAGCTTGCCAGCAAAATTTGTGCCATTCCCCGCTATACTTCGCACCAGAGAAACACGCGTGCATTCCATGCCTGCGGCGGACAATGCTCTCCTTCGCAGAGCTACCCTGAAGCTTGGCGCCCGTGTGTCGGCTGGGTACCTGAGGTGGACGATACGAATCCGGAATGCAGACCACTGGCCATTGTCCAACTGAAGACTAGGCCGACCTCGTGGGTCCACTTCATAGCGAGAGGCCACCAACTGCACTCATAAGCACAGTAGTCACAGTTTTACAGAAGCCAGGATGCTTCCCATGAAGAGCCTGGGTCTGTTTGTTTGAATTCTGCCCATCTGGCCATGTTCCCCTGCCGTCCTCATTGACACAAAGGATATAGCGCCACAACCACTATTGCTAGCGGCAAAGCAAACTCTGTTTCTCGCTGTCGTGTCTACAGTTACTCGTTCTCATATCTTACTACATAGCTGAGATGGGTGCAACGCCTCTGAAGAGAGAATGTAATTAACAAAGGATAAAAGAGGGCGTGCCCAAAGGGTCGCCATCTTCCACTACCTGTCACAGGCAGACTTTTTTTCGCTTAGGAAATTTCACACTTAGATTGCAATAGTGTGACACGGACAAGGGAAGAAACTTAAATTGCAGAAAACTATTCTTGTTCGTTTTAACTAAAAGGGGAAAATGTTGGGAATGCGTTGCCAGTTATCTGATTCTACTAATATATGAATATGACCCAGTAGAGATACATATAAAGAGATCAATCCACTCATCACTATCACACTTATTCTCTGAATACAAGGGCTGAAGGCCATGTAGGAATCTGCAATGAATTAATTCAGCGACTTTCTGATCACAGTAAGTACTTCTAATAAACATTTTTTGTTAACAATTAAAATTAACATGGGGACACAAACCACTCTAGCGAGGCAATACTCACCCACTCAAAGATGATGGTATTTAGTTTGTGGGGTGCTCAACCGTGCCGTCATCAGCGCCAATACGAAGTCCGAATCTTTACACAGTCCAATTCAGATGATGATGATGAAATGATTAGAACAACACAAACGCCCAGTCCCCGGGCGGAGATAATCCCCAAGCCGGACGGGAATCGAACCTGGGATGTGGTGATCCAGAGACAGCAAACCCACCCATTGAGGTCAATGCTATATTTGTTCCTGTACAAACGGACGTACTTCATTTACAAAAGCACTGGACCCCTTTGAAAATGATTTCCATGTAAAATCCAAATCAGTGCAAAATTTATCTTTGACTGAAGATCCTCGCACACCAAATACTTTACACAAAGGCATTACTGAAACTGCATTCACCACACACACTCGCATATAAATATCTTACGATGAAATAACGAAGAGTAGGTTAAAAAACAGCGCAAATAATAGTGAATATTACATGTGAACAATATCTGTCAGTATGTTGCGTGTGAGAAGGAAAGCATAGAGGCGATAGATAAAGAACAAGATTTATGTAAGAGACAACATGATTACATTGTAAGTAAAACAGTCTATTCGAAAAATTGATACTCGTCGATAGCTGTCACATCAATACCCCAGCCATGGAAATAAACGTTAGTAACACACGAGGTTTCCGTCACTGATTCACATGACACACAACACTTTTTCTTGTATCTGGCTTACCTCTAGCTGTCATAGAAAGTTGCGCCTGGATGCGGAGTCAAAGGGAAAGTGAATATCTCACGGGCAGAGGCAGGATTATCTACTGTTGTACCAAAGAGTGTGATCAGTTCGTATGCGGTGCCGGGCATCCTTCCTTCAGCCGTAGTAGACGGCTCGACTGGACCGTGCGGCTCTCGGTGGAGTCAGGGTCGCACTTGGCTGCAGCAAGCAGCGAGGCGGACGATTTACCAGGCAGCACGAAAGGCTCAGCTTTGGGTCTCTTTGTCAGTTGTCAGTTGATGCGATTGTTACAAGCCTGCTTTTTGACAAGATGCAGTCCTAGACAACATGTGGCTTGCCTCCCCTATGTGCTAGTATTGTCTAATTTTAGAATTGGGTTCCTCTGTAGTGTCCCGCTGAGCAGTAAGTACACAGTTTTGACGGGCCCTATTTTTAGTTTACTTTTTCGCACCAGTTGTTCATTTTCTGAAGCAGTTGCGTGCCTTTTGTCTCTAGTGCTGTTGCTGAATTGGCTGGCACCACTACGAGCAGGTCATCTGCATTCGCCACCACTCCTCTTTCCCTGTCATCATCGTCCAGGGTGTTCAGCAAGGACCCGACAGCAGTATCGCAAAATATTTGTCCGCAGATCGAGCACTGTGGGCATCCCTTTGTTATTCTCTTCAGAACATTGCGTGTACGAGTCCTCCACTCCGTCATTCTGCCGAAGAAGCTGTTGCAGACAGAAGCTGATTGCCGCATTTCCCGTAACGTGGCGAAGAGGGACGGCCACCAAAGGTTGTCAAAAGCTCCGGCTGTGTCGATTAGCATGGCGGTCACGTGTTTGTCGCTGGTGCCATTTGCTACTATCAGTGCTTAGTTGATGATGATGATGTTTGGTTTGTGGGGCGCTCAACTGCGTGGTTATCAGCGCCCGTACAATTTCCCAACCTTCGCTCAGTCCAATTTCGCCACTTTCCTGGATGATGATGAAATGATGAGGACAACACAAACACCCAGTCATCTCGAGGCAGGTGAAAATCCCTGACGCCGCCGGGAATCGAACCCGGGACCCCGTGCTCGGGAAGCGAGAACGCTACCGCGAGACCACGAGCGGCGGACTCAGTGCTTAGTTGACGGCGTCTTCTATTGATCTACCTTCCCTGAAGCCGAATTGTTGGGGTGTTAGGCCGAGGCGGCATCTGTGCGATTGCAAGCGGTCATGCAGGGCCGGCCTCGGTGGTCTCGCGGTTCTAGGCGCGCAGTCCCGAACCGCGCGACTGCAAGGGTCGCAGGTTCGAATCCTGCCTCGGGCATGGATGTGTGTGATGTCCTTAGGTTAGTTAGGTTTAAGTAGTTCTAAGTTCTAGGAGGCTGATGACCACAGCTGTTAAGTCCCATAGTGCTCAGAGCCATTTGAACCATTTGGTCATGCAGGGGACATTCCTGTACCTGGGCAAGAGTGTTTAACATGCAGATTGGTCGGTACGTTCTGAGGTCTTTTGGCGTTTTGATATCGGTTAGAATGACCAGCCTTTTTCTTTCTGAGTGGCGAGCAATATATTTTATTTTCTCTGACAAAGGTTCTGTATAATATTAAACGTACATAGACGATATGAGCCGTACGTCCTACTAGCTAGGGCATTTTACAGAGCTTTGGATTCTGCCCATTAGTGGTGCCTCGTTGAACATCTTCGTAAGAAAAGGTGTGATTTGCATTACTCTTTGTTTTGATTTTTTTACAACTATTTTGTCTGGGCCGGGTGTTTTTCGGTTTTTACTCCTACTGATAGCTTCTTCTGAAAATGGTACGATTACACTGATGTATGGATACTTAATCCTCTCTATTACGTCTGTGTGGGGTCGCTCCTTTTGTGAAGGTCGTCAGCTGGGAGAATCCTGTTGTGGAGATGTTCTGCTATGCTTCTCCATCATCTGATCATTGTGCCGTCAGCTTGTTTTGGTGTTGACACAACTGTCGGTGTCTTAATTCGTTCTGTTTCTGTCTTGAATGTTTATCACTGATGCCATTCTGTAGTTGGGTTTGACGAGATTGGTCCAGTAGTCTGGCTTTGTTGTCTTTAGGTTTCTGTTGAGCATCACGATACAGGTCGAGCTTTATCTGCCTTTTTGGAGCTGTCTTTGCTTGTGGTAGTAGTTTCTTTTGTCCTGTGAATCCTTCCTTAATCTTGACAGTTCTGTCGACCACATACTGCCTTGAACAGTGTGTAGTGACGTCTCAATAATGTCTCGAACTTTTTGCCAGTTGATCCAACCTATGAATAGTTGCTGCTGTTCAGGGGCCATGTTATGTATATTGATACATCTGTCTCTGGTTATGACGACTGCATTGTGGTCGCTGTGTGTGACTCTATCTAATACCCTCCACCTGTTGACAAGTGGAAGAGATTTTGCGTTCCAAAGAGAAACATCTATTTTACTTACGCCAGTACCGTCTCCGCTGTAGGTAGGTGGCTATCCCTCCCTATTTAGTATGAAGACGTTGCATTCATTTACCATGTCAAGCACTAGGTCCTCTCTCGTCAGTTCTATCTGTGCTCCACAAGGGGGATTTTGCGTTGATATCGGTTAGAATGAGCAGTCTTTTTCTTTCTGAGTGGCGTGCAATGTCTTTTATTTTGCCTAGCAAAGGTTCTGTATCATATTGAGCGTACATAGACGACATGAGCTCTACGTCCTACTAGCTAGGGCGTAACCGCCTATGACAAGCTAACATAGATCCACAAGCGACAACATCGGGAAGGCCCTGAATATCAGCGACGCTGACTGGACATGCCAGCTGCCATTAAAACCGACCAACAGGCTACAACAGGGAAACCGACAAACTCGCCCACTGACGCACAAACAAACCGCCAACATTACCCTAGTCTATGAATCTGATATATGACCTATCGGACACAAAACGAATATGAACCCAACTGTTACAACTATGCTGACACCGAGAAATCAACACCGGCACCCAACGGCAGCCGCCGAATAACACCATCTCACAACGACAAAAGTATCGACCTGCATGATACCACTACTAACAAAGCCTACCCTTGCATGACCTGCCGCAGGTAACAAGAAAATCGCTACTGCTCTTACAACTCAACCCAACTATCGCAGAGGTCGTTTTCCCTAGGATCTTGCCTTGACACTTTTTTTTTCTCTGTCCTTCAAACCGCTATCCTTCGTTCAACTGTTGACCCAATCTATCTCCAGATGAGCGGGTGTTAATGGTTAGCCTTAACCAGACCCAAGGAAACACCCCAGTACCCACATCCTGCGAGACCTCACCTTAGCGAAAGCTAACCCTTATGCAGAGATGGCAGTACCTTCTGTGTTGGCCATCATGCCGGTATGAGCGTGGAGGGGCTCCACCTCTATTTAAAAAAAAAATTGTCCTCTCCATCAGTTATTTCTGCCGTGGGGTTGTGTTCAGAGCAAAACTGGATGAACTGGGTGATCTGTGTTACTATGAGGTTTTTAATAACTAGTATTATTGCGGCTTTCGCGTTTGGTATTCTTGCTATTGTGATATAATATGAGGGGATCCCTGCAATCTTCCCACCTCGCAGAAAGGGTTCCTGAACGCGGGTGAACGCGGGCGAGTTTGCTTTTGTTTCGTCTAAGAGCCTACCTAGTTCCAGGTTTACTAGGGTAATACCCCGGCAATTTTGTGTATTAGCTTCACAAGGGGTATCTGGTGAAGGGAAAATACTTGGGTGTGGTTCCTTTAAAATCCAGAAACACACATTCATGTGCCCTCACGAAGTTCTTGTATACTTGCCCTAGGTTTAGGCCCTGTTCCCTTCGCGCACACGCCTCCTCTAAAAGTTTACATAGTTCTTTGGGGTTCGTTGGGAGATTTTCAACTCTTAGGATCATCCTGTCAATTTGTTCTGTAGATGGGAAGCAGAAACTGGTTCATATTAGAACTCTGCCTTGTCGCTGCTCCCTGCTCGCCTTAACGATGAAAGTGGTGATGACGCATCTCTCGCCACCCTTACAGGCGGCAGTCCATCTCCCGTCGTCTTAGCCGCAGATAAGTATATGGCGGTGAGCTGGTTTGACCCGTGACTGCGGACGTCTCTCAGTAGGTCAGCAAGGCAGCTCCGCGGCCATCCACCCTCCAGGAGGGCCGCTTGTTGCAGAGGCCTCTGCGTGTCACCGCACCTGTGTCCAGTGAGCTGCGTGCCTCACTCCGCTCTCCGGGAAATGGGTCGCGTGTTAACGTCTCATGTCACCAAACTCCTGGGCGCCGCCTGGACAAATCTTTTGCATGCCGCATAAGCAATCGGTCTCTTCCAACTCACGTACATCACATACACTCCTGGAAATAGAAAAAAGAACACATTGACACCGGTATGTCAGACCCACCATACTTGCTCCGGACACTGCGAGAGGGCTGTACAAGCAATGATCACACGCACGGAACAGCGGACACACCAGGTACCGCGGTGTTGGCCGTCGAATGGCGCTAGCTGCGCAGCATTTGTGCACCGCCGCCGTCAGTGTCAGCCAGTTTGCCGTGGCATACGGAGCTCCATCGCAGTCTTTAACACTGGTAGCATGCCGCGACGGCGTGGACGTGAACCGTATGTGCAGTTGACGGACTTTGAGCGAGGGCGTATAGTGGGCATGCGGGAGGCCGGGTGGACGTACCGCCGAATTTCTCAACACGTGGGGCGTGAGGTCTCCACAGTACATCGATGTTGTCGCCAGTGGTCGGTGGAAGGTGCACGTGCCCGTCGACCTGGGACCGGACCGCAGCGACGCACGGATGCACGCCAAGACCGTAGGATCCTACGCAGTGCCGTAAGGGACCGCACCGCCACTTCCCAGCAAATTAGGGACACTGTTGCTCCTGGGGTATCGGCGAGGACCATTCGCAACCGTCTCCATGAAGCTGGGCTACGGTCCCGCACACCGTTAGGCCGTCTTCCGCTCACGCCCCAACATCGTGCAGCCCGCCTCCAGTGGTGTCGCGACAGGCGTGAATGGAGGGACGAATGGAGACGTGTCGTCTTCAGCGATGAGAGTCGCTTCTGCCTTGGTGCCAATGATGGTCGTATGCGTGTTTGGCGCCGTGCAGGTGAGCGCCACAATCAGGACTGCATACGACCGAGGCACACAGGGCCAACACCCGGCAGCATGGTGTGGGGAGCGATCTCCTACACTGGCCGTCCACCACTGGTGATCGTCGAGGGGACACTGAATAGTGCACGGTACATCCAAACCGTCATCGAACCCATCGTTCTACCATTCCTAGACCGGCAAGGGAACTTGCTGTTCCAACAGGACAATGCACGTCCGCATGTATCCCGTGCCACCCAACGTGCTCTAGAAGGTGTAAGTCAACTACCCTGGCCAGCAAGATCTCCGGATCTGTCCCCCATTGAGCATGTTTGGGACTGGATGAAGCGTCGTCTCACGCGGTCTGCACGTCCAGCACGAACGCTGGTCCAACTGAGGCGCCAGGTGGAAATGGCATGGCAAGCCGTTCCACAGGACTACATCCAGCATCTCTACGATCGTCTCCATGGGAGAATAGCAGCCTGCATTGCTGCGAAAGGTGGATATACACTGTACTAGTGCCGACATTGTGCATGCTCTGTTGCCTGTGTCTATGTGCCTGTGGTTCTGTCAGTGTGATCATGTGATGTATCTGACCCCAGGAATGTGTCAATAAAGTTTCCCCTTCCTGGGACAATGAATTCACGGTGTTCTTATTTCAATTTCCAGGAGTGTAGATGATTACACGTCGAATACTAACAATAAATTACTTAAGGGAGAATCAAGTACATACTTCTCTGATTTAACATATTCCTAGCTAAACATTATAGTATCAAAGTAGTGCACAAGTGAAAGCTTTACATGTTACAAATAACAGTACCAAAAGTAAAATGTGTTGTGGGATTAACTGTGCTGGTATCAGAGTCTGATAATCGGTTAGCCCCAACTACGCTATCTGGTACCCTAATACAGGTGAAAATGACCCAAATCTCACATACCAATAGCCTACACATGATCGCTGAAGCATTATTGCCTTCACCATGAATAAAGGAATGTAGTTCCTCTGACCATTAAGCATGACAACTTAGCCTAACATGCACAAAATCAGCTAGACGTAATACTAGCTGGGATGGCAACTACGGACGTTTACCACCTGTCCACCAACTCATCGTTGTCTTCCTTGGGCAAGCCCAGATGGTTATTGCCTTAGTCCTCCTGCGGGTTAGGTAGGGCATACAGAAATTGTAAATCCTCATGTCATAATCGTCCTGTAAAGGTCTGGTCAACATTCCATCCCTACCTCTTATCCTTCAGCGCATAATTACCGACTAAGGTGGATGTATTATGTACCTTGAGCTGATTTTCCTGTGGGTACATCATTCATAATTAAAGTGCCCATTTGTATACAAGATGACAATTTCCCCATGATGGATTCCCGGTTTTTTTCCTTTTTTCCCCTCTGAAAAGCTACGTTAACCAAATACTTCACATTTCTAATTCGTAATTCATTAAGATAAAGTGATCGGAAATTACATGCATAATTGTGTTCATTTGTGCAATACAGTAAATGTTACACCGTGCTTATCTAAAGGGAACCAAACCGTCGTATCTCTCCTGTCGGTCGACCTATTTTTCCGTCGTTCGTCAGTCAGTGTGCGATAAACGATGTCTATAGTGAGAGAGTGAGCGACAGTGCGATCGCCTTGCACACATACTGAGACTTTGGGCGTTCACACATCTCTCGCATATCAGCAAAAACGGGGTCGGATCGCTATCAATCCGGGGACCAAGCACTTTAATCTTCCCTCGAGTAAGACGTGCCTGCATGGCGCCGAAACGTCAAAAGACTCACGGGAAGAAAACAGAGTCACAGCGCTTCAGTGGCGTAGCCAAACACATTCCCACAAAACGGCATACCAACCACACTATCAGCGAAAAACAACGCAAGCTATCCCTTCGGATTCATCTCGAATAATACGCGCATCCCTGAAGCATACACTACCGAAGACACCCACGAAAATGTAAAGCAACACACTTCCTAGGCGTGACCAAACGCAACGACATAGAAGGAACACACACGATGCTACCTCTCAGCGGTAAGAGGACCAAGCCATGGAACCTAAACAGTTTCGAACACGTAATGTGGAACACAGCAACTAATTACCTCATGTAACACGCAATGTGAGTAGAATGCAATGCTCCAGCTCACTATTCTCAATCAATTCTCCAGGAGGGTAACTACTATGACGTCTGGTTCTGATTTCTACAACCTAACTGTTTCTTTTCTCTGCATAAAATGGACAACCTAGTCAGCCACAATTTGCAAGTACCGTGCTAAAATTAGTAGACAAATGTATACCTTATTAATGGTACAATTGGTCGCTATCATCCACCGTGTTCGTAAGAGAAACCTCACTTTTTTGTTCCCATACAAGCTTGTTAAACAATACTCTACACTTTAAACTATTCAGTCCGGTATAACAGCAAAAAATCCCATCCTTCACCTTCTCCTTTACTCTATGGAATGTTTTATGTGGCTTATATGGTGTATGCCGATCGACTTCCTAGATTTTAATGTTTCAAGTTCAACAGCATTATGATCGGTAGTTCTTTTGACTGGTCCGCTGTAGACACAAAAGAATTTGTGACACAGCTGTTTCTGTATATTCGAGAGGCGAAACGCTTTAAGAAAACCAATGAAAAATACTCGCTCTCGCGCTTTCCTATCAGAGCTTCCCTTCCTTCTCCTTCCTGCAAACTGTAACTTGAGCAACGCATCCTTTACTATTTTCTTGCGCAGTTCTCTGTTACTTGTGCGGATGTCAACGAATTCTCGTATCGGGTCTTTTACGCTGACGATTCTTAACCACAGTAACAGGGAACATCATTGTTATTCTATGAAACACCTCGTTCATAATATCTTGAAAATCTTTCACAAGATGTTCACATCGTGCGCTGTTTTGTGTAATCCCGACAGTTTTGAAAATTTTGCAAGGATACGATATGTTTGCGGTCAAATCCTAGATCTTCAGTTGCGTGTGCGCTCATTGCCGAATCTGTGACTCTCATTCTGTGAGACATCGTCCGGTCAACTATTATGCCCGTGCACGTCACTGCCCCCGTCATAAATTAGCGCATTCAACCGTCTAATCGGCACGCCATTATGCGACTGTTTCTCTAACCGCTTGCGTTGCGCACGCTCGTGGTGGGCAACCGTAAGTAGATCTCTGCTACGGGGATTCAACGATATTTAGCGTTTCATTAATATCGAAGCGAGTGCCTTTCTTCTCTTCAGTTCGGTTCATCTCTGTTGTTCCTCGTCCCCCTTCCGTCTGTTAGCACCCTGTATTTACAACTATTTATACGGCCGCGAGTATCCGTAACATCCCTCATGATCTTAACTTGTCGCTCGGCGACACGCTCAGAGTCTTGCTCCAGTTGTGACAATTTTGTCTGCTGTCTTCGTGTGTCTTAATTTTCTTTTAGTGCTGTGAAACCTTTTCCTGAGTTTCCCGAATTATCTCGCGTCCCTGTTCCTACGTCGTGATAAGAACTTTCCGAATTTGATGGGCGAAACTTTTGCTGTATTAGCATACTTTCGGTGCACAATTGCTTCTATACTAGCAACACGACAGGCCCTTTTGCTTCCGTTGCGATCTCTTTTGCTTCGTCTGCTTGCCTCTTGCATGTAGTTATCTCTCTTAACACATCCCTGATACGTCGTATTAACCTACTTTCTCATTGTACAATCGCTCTTTTTGTTCTTCTGCTTCTCTGAGCCTTTTTTTCTGTTTCTCTTCTCAAAAAATCGAGGATGCTGTCCGTCGCATTCCTACTTTCGGTAATTGTTCTCAGAGGCGGACTCGCCCTTCTGTCACATGTCACGGGTTTCTGCTGTGAACTGCTACATCACTTACTTCATTTCGGTTTCAGTGTACTCTAAACGTGACGCTGAACGGTGCCTATTAGCTATCTCTGAATCTGATTGTTCCATGCGAAAAAACAACAGCTTCGTCTCCTGTTTCGTTCCGATCTATACACTAATTGATGAGCGCCGGAACAAAACCCGATATATCCACTTTTGCTGTATTCGCGTGGTTGAGCTGTAGGGGGGAGATACGGGAGTAATAATACATGCTGCCACAAAATAATTTTCAGCACAACGCAAGTGTTTTATGGTGTGTTTCTCCTTTTTACAGGTTGTGGAGCCATTTAGAGATCACAATTTGTTACTTCCTGTATTAAGAGCAAATGCGAATTTATCGGTTTTTGTTCCGGCGCTCCTCAATTGTTCTCCACGTTAAGAGAGCCCTCCACTTCGCCCTTTGCAGTAACAGCTCTTGCCCTGCTCCTAGTTATTTCCCAGACGTCAAACAAGCACGAACCTACAGCCAACAAAATTTCTCCAAATACCTATGCAATTCAAACACACGAACACATCAGGAAAATAACTTTCCAAAAATTTAAAACGTCGTTATCAAATCCAATAATCAAAGAACACAGGTGATACAGAAACCATAGAACCCAAACATACAACATATTGAACACCTGAAAAGAGAGCACATATGTTAGTACATATTGTGCCAGCAGTTTAAGATTATTGCGAAACTAATTTGTTTGCAATCTCTTTCTGGCGTGAAATATTAAAGAGCAAACGGTACGTATCTGACTATATAGCATTACATTATACCGGTAAGATCTGGGCAAGGGCGCCAATTTGTAAGTTCCCCCCACCTCTCCCCCTCAGGTAAAAGAAATAATAATTTTGATTCAAATAGTCAGGATGAATATGGTACTGAAATGAAATGTTGCTATTTTCAGACTTAGCTTGTTACAAAGCCAACACGTGAATTGTCAGAATTAGCATACAGATCAAATTACAACAAACAAATATCAAAGAACATGGTGACAGATGATGTTGATGGCAGGCTAAGTAATTGCAGGGGAAGGGTGTCAAGCTAAAACGATGCCTTCCTCAAGGTAACAGCAACAACGCTTCCTGACTACATGTGATGTACTGACCGTGTTTGTGAACCGGTAGCTGAACGTCAGTACGAGATAAGTGGTTGAAATATAGAGCACCAGGTCAGATGGACTCGCTGCAGTGAAGACTAAGTCCTCTGACAAATGTTGCTAATAGGTTCGGGCTGCCAATATGCTCAACAATGAACTTTTCAACTGGTGATGTGTCGAGTGGCTGCAGGTGTGCAACTGCAAAGGGCCGTGGCTGGGACCCTCGACTAAGATATGCAGAGAATCATGGCTGGTGTGGTGAAAATGCCAAGACGGTTATCCGCCGATTTGCCGAGCGTGGAGTGTACCTTGCCCGAACTACCCAGGCCGTTCTCTACAGTGGACATTCAGCGAATGCCACGAAAATCTCTCCTCCCTTCCCATCTGGACACCAAATCCGCTTCGAGTCGCCGAAAATTGTCCCCTCCAATGATCAAGCTACAAGCGCAAATTGCGCCAAAGTCATAATTATAAGATTGCCCCAGAACTCCCCCTAGACACGGCATAGAAGTACTGCTCAAATGAGGAAGTTTGTCGCCAAAATCAATGCTATCCTCTGCTAAACGGTATTTCAGAGAAACGCTCTCGCATTCCATGCCTTCGGCAGACGATGTTCTTCTTCCTAGAGTCATCATAAAGCTCGGCGCTCTTTTGGCGGTCGCAGACCTGAGGTGGACGATACGCCTTCACTTCTGTAGAAGCCCAGATGCTTTCGTGGAAGAGCTTACGGCTGTCTCTTTGACTACTGCCGTCCTGGCCACGTCTCCCTGTCATCCTCGCAGACTCATAAAAAATCTAGTGCCACAACTATTATTCCTAGCGGCATACATATTCTCTCATTCCCTTTCATATTAACAATTACTCGTCCTGATACCTCGCTACGTAGCTGACATGGCTGCAGTGCCTCTGCAGGGACTGCATAAGTAACAGTGTGTGAATGATAATGTGCGCTAAAGGTCGCCACCTCCAATAGTAACATTCGCTTACTGGGACAGGCCATATGGTACGTTTACATTTTACAATAATAATTATTGAGCAAAAATTGTCTTGTAACCTCCTCTAACAATTATCATTACTAACAGCAACGTCACTATGACAGCATCGTAAAATTTCGGGAACACGATTTTGTGATGATTTGCTTCTGTTCTGGTGATATTAATTAAAAAGTTCAAGAGGCGTTCAATATTCATGCAGCATACTTTTTTTCCTCAAAACAGGTTGGTTTTATTCAGAATCACAATACTTGATACTATTCTCCACTGTTTTGGTAACAAAACCTTATTTTTTAACATAGTCTCTGTTCAATGTGACGACCTTACGCCACCTTACTACGACGGCCTTTATGGATGCTTGATACCATTCTACTGCATGATGAGCCAACGACTAGCTGCATCAATAATCTCGTCATCCACTTTCTACTTCCAGGGGAGTGTATCCTTCATTGGGTCAAACTCGTTGCTCTTCGTGGTCTTTTGTTAGACGGCGAGGAACCCAGGGGGGCACACACCTCTGAGAAACCCAGCTAGTGGACCAATGTGTCATCACTATCAACAGAGACGTACAGTTGTGCAGTGAGTGAGTGACTGTGATTCGTCAGTCGCTTCGAAATAGAATGTCTGCACGTTCCAAGAATGCAGGAGTCAAAGCTACGTTCACCCGGTCAGTTCGCAGGAGACCACACAGGTTTGCGTGACCTTTTAGCGATGATTAGAGATTCCTCGTTCAATTACTCACCGCGCTTTTGTTCTCTTCCATGTCTCAGTAGGTATTCTGCAAGCGCCTATGAATGTCTGCGATGCTCTGGGTTTTCGCCCAAAGAAACTCTCTGCTTGGACCGTACCTCCGTTACAGACGACATACAGACGCCGGTTTGATGCCTATATATAGGGCAGCAACCTATCGGAACTTCATGAAACTGTAGAGGCTGAATATGGAATATTCCATGGAGTTCCCACATTAAATCTACATTTTTTTAAAACTGAAACTGGCCGAGACCAAAATGTGTTGCATTACTTACGGAACGCCACTCGTTGTTAGATAAAGCCTCACATCTGCCTCATGTCGCGAAACACAAACCAGCTTGGTATCATCGACTGTTGAGGATGATAGTGAGCTGTGGGGAGGGCAGGGATGGTGCACGTTAAATACATCAGTAAGACTATGAGCACTTGTTTTGTCATCGCTGGGCCTTGCCAGTGAGTAGCAAGTAGGGAGGTACACTTAAACTCGCTGTGATTTTGCAACTAGAATATATCCAGCTTAGAGATGTTATTAACGTGTGGCATACCCTGCACACATGGCCTGCAAACTTTAAGAGGAGGAAATTCCTGTACAGAAGTCTATTTATAGAATATATATCAGTTGTGTTCCAAAATTTGGAGGAAGAGGTACAATTACAGTAGCTCTGGGATGTGATCTCAGTCTTTTTTCCCTCTTTCTTTAACTGTCACATCCTTCGTTACCTTTCCTTCTCGTGGACCCGGTCTGTTAAGGAGCGTGTATCATTGTAAACTCAAATAAGTGTGAATAATTATTCATTAATTCAAATAATGACTCTTGTATTACTGTTTCTTAACATTAATCGTTTTAGTGTATTATTGATGTTGGATGATCGCCAATAACTGGCCTGTGTGTTGCTACGAATGGTAGCAATTGCTTAGAACGAATGGTGTAATTGCTTAGAACCTGCATGTCATTTAATGAAGAACAGCCCGACTGCCCAGTGCGAATCAAAAGTTGTTCTGGTATCCCAGCAAATGATTCATCTGGACAGAAAGAGGATACCGATGACTTATTTTTTGTTTAATACTTGCATTTTCCTATATGCTATCTGAGAGATGAATGGATGATAGGAGAAACTTCGATATACACTCCTGGAAATTGAAATAAGAACACCGTGAATTCATTGTCCCAGGAAGGGGAAACTTTATTGACACATTCCTGGGGTCAGATACATCACATGATCACACTGACAGAACCACAGGCGCATAGACACAGGCAACAGAGCATGCACAATGTCGGCACTAGTACAGTGTATATCCACCTTTCGCAGCAATGCAGGCTGCTATTCTCCCATGGAGACGATCGTAGAGATGCTGGATGTAGTCCTGTGGAACGGCTTGCCATGCCATTTCCACCTGGCGCCTCAGTTGGAACAGCGTTCGTGCTGGACGTGCAGACCGCGTGAGACGACGCTTCATCCAGTCCCAAACATGCTCAATGGGGGACAGATCCGGAGATCTTGCTGGCCAGGGTAGTTGACTTACACCTTCTAGAGCACGTTGGGTGGCACGGGATACATGCGGACGTGCATTGTCCTGTTGGAACAGCAAGTTCCCTTGCCGGTCTAGGAATGGTAGAGCGATGGGTTCGATGACGGTTTGGATGTACCGTGCACTATTCAGTGTCCCCTCGACGATCACCAGTGGTGTACGGCCAGTGTAGGAGATCGCTCCCCACACCATGCTGCCGGGTGTTGGCCCTGTGTGCCTCGGTCGTATGCAGTCCTGATTGTGGCGCTCACCTGCACGGCGCCAAACACGCATACGACCATCATTGGCACCAAGGCAGAAGCGACTCTCATCGCTGAAGACGACACGTCTCCATTCGTCCCTCCATTCACGCCTGTCGCGACACCACTGGAGGCGGGCTGCACGATGTTGGGGCGTGAGCGGAAGACGGCCTAACGGTGTGCGGGACCGTAGCCCAGCTTCATGGAGACGGTTGCGAATGGTCCTCGCCGATACCCCAGGAGCAACAGTGTCCCTAATTTGCTGGGAAGTGGCGGTGCGGTCCCCTACGGCACTGCGTAGGATCCTACGGTCTTGACGTGCATCCGTGCGTCGCTGCGGTCCGGTCCCAGGTCGACGGGCACGTGCACCTTCCGCCGACCACTGGCGACAACATCCATGTACTGTGGAGACCTCACGCCCCACGTGTTGAGCAATTCGGCGGTACGTCCACCCGGCCTCCCGCATGCCCACTATACGCCCTCGCTCAAAGTCCGTCAACTGCACATACGGTTCACGTCCACGCTGTCGCGGCATGCTACCAGTGTTAAAGACTGCGATGGAGCTCCGTATGCCACGGCAAACTGGCTGACACTGACGGCGGCGGTGCACAAATGCTGCACAGCTAGCGCCATTCGACGGCCAACACCGCGGTTCCTGGTGTGTCCGCTGTGCCGTGCGTGTGATCTTTGCTTGTACAGCCCTCTCGCAGTGTCCGGAGCAAGTATGGTGGGTCTGACACACCGGTGTCAATGTGTTCTTTTTTCCATTTCCAGGAGTGTAGGTTTTAGGAGAGGGGTAACTGGCTACCCCTTACGCACTGCGTAAAGAACATCTTCACTGACAAGGCTGGGACTTGGTTGTGAGATTTTCGATCGTTCTTTTGGACATTCACATACGTAATTCCTGGACAGACTTCCCATCTCAGTAATATAAATGGTGTTTAATGAATATGAAGAGTTTCGTTTTGAGGTTATTCAGCGTAACGTTCTCAGTGGTTCTCTTGGAATCCGGCCACGATGCAACAGTACCACTCCATTACATAGAAAGCTTTCCTGATCCCCAACCAGTCACTCATTATGTCGGCCGATACTACAACGAGAAAATTAAATCGCTGAAACTGCATAGAAAATGCACCGATTCCTTGGTGAAAGACACGACAGTTTTACCCTGATCCCTGCCTAATGTGCGTTTGTGCTTCCTTTACTTTTTACAACAGATAGCATTGTATGCTACATAATGCTTTCCCCATTCTATTGGTTAGACGAGGACTATACGGAAAATCTGGTGGATGAGACCCACATACAAGTTTACAGTGTGCGGTGGAGATTAATTTCATCATTTAATCTCCACCACTGGTCCAATCACGTGTAATGAATGATTGTCGGGAAACTCTATTAACAGTAAGTTCTCATTCCAATCATTTCATGTGACCCATGTGAGAGGAATTAATATGTTGGCCACAACGACTTTTGTAGCGTCTGCCACTGGAGTTTGTTGAGCGTCTCCATAACAACAACGTGAAGAAATATGTTGCTCTTCGTTACCTCTTCCCCATATCTTTCATTAATCCAATCCGATAAAGGGCCGAAACTGATGAGCAATACTCAAAATAGTGAAGCCAACAGATGAGCAAATAAGGAAACAGGTAGAAAGACAAACCTAACGGAAATACTTATACATGATATTAGATAATGAATTTCATTGATGAAAGCAGAAAATATAATAAAAATGCAGGAAATGAATCAGGTGAAAGAAAACTAATTAAAAACGATCCGATTGGAAGTGCAAAATGGCACAGAAGTAGTGGCTAGAGGACAAATGTAAGTCTAGATAAGCATGCATAGCTAGGGGAATGATAGATACCGCCTACAGAAACATTAAAGAGGTCATTGGTGAAAAGAGGAGCAGCCTTATCACTATCACGAGCCCAGATGGAAAACCAGTATTAAACAAAGTAAGGAAAGCAGTAAGGTTTATAGAGAAGCTGTACAAGGGAAACGAACGTGAAAGCAATATTATGGAAAGGGAACGTGAAGTAGATGAAGATAAATGGGAAATATGATACTGTGAGAAGAATGTGAAAGGGCATTGAAAGAACCAAGCCGAAACAAGTCTCCTGAATTTCTGATATCCTTGGACGAGCCAGCCGTGATTAAACTATCCAACCTGGTTTGTGAGATGTATAACACATATTGGAAATATTGTCAGACTTCAAGGAAAATGTAATAATTGCAATCCCAAAGAAATTAAAAGTTGTCACGAGTGAATACTACTGGTTTCATAAGAAAGGGTTCGAGAATATTACTACAAATTATTTAAAAAATAGTTGAGAACTAGTAGAGCCCGACCTCGGGGAATATATTAATTTGGCTTCTGGAGAAATGCTGGAACACGCGAGACGATACTGACTCTGCGACGTATTTTAGACGATAGCTTCAGGAAAGTCAAACCTTCATTTATATTTGCAGCTGCGTCGAAGAACTTGAAGGGGAACCATGGGCTGTGAATGATGTGTAACAGGGTTGTAGCCTACCAAACATGTTATTCAGCCTGTACTGAGCAAGCGGTGAAGGAGGGAAAGGAGAAATTTGCACAGGAAGATAAAATTCAGGGAGAAGAAATGAAAACTTTTCGTTTTGCAGATGACATTATTAGTCTGTCAGAAACAGCAAAGGACTTGGAAGTGCTTCTGAACCGAATGGGCTGTGTCTTGAAAGGAGGATATAAGATGAACATTAACGAAAGCAAAACAAGGGTAATGGAATTTAGTTGAATATAAGCAGGTGGTGCTGAGGGAATTTGATTACAAAATGAGATAGTATGGGTAGTATATGAGTTTTGGTATTTGAGCAGTAAAATAATACTGATAATGCCGAAGTAATCGTATAACATGTAGAATAGCAATGACAAGAAAAGCGTTGATGAAGGGGAGAAATTTGTTGTCATCGTATACACATTTAAATGTTAGAAATTGTTTTGCCAAGGTATTTGCCGTGAGTGTAATCTTGGCTGGAAATGAAACGTGGACATGACGAAATTCAGAAAGGAAGAGAATAGGAGCTTTTGAAATTTGATACTACGGAAGAATGCTGAAGATTAGATTGGTAGATCATATAACTAATAAGGAGGTCCTACACAGGATATGATAACTTAAAGGGTTTTAGTTTCCTCGTTCATACACGTCAGTGTTTGCACGGGTAACGTTCAATCAAATTCAATTTCTCTCCATGTACTCTCCAGGTACTCAAAGGCGACATCTCTGTCAAATGCATTGCGAATGCATGTCTTCAAATCCTGTAGGTCTATAATTTTGGTTCGATACTCATGATCCTCCTTAAAAAAAAAGGAGAGAGAGAGAGAGAGAGAGAGAAGTTTAATGATGTGATGAGCTTGCAGCTGTCACCGATTCGGACCATGTCGTCCAACCTACCTACACCGAAGCTTTCGATCCAAAAATTGTCTGATGTTTGAGATGGTGCCCCATCTTGCTGGAATTTGCCGGTTTGCAGGTATTCCAATTCTGGTGCAGCAAACTCCTGAGGCATATCCAGGTAAAAATTACCACTGACTGCAGCCTAGCTGTAACGATGTGCGGTATTGACGCAATTAGGCGTAATTCCCTATACACATTCTCCTTTGGATTCTGATCCCCTTATACATGATCCAGATACTTTAATGTAACTAACGCCCATGTTCGACGTCAACATGCAGTAACCGATAACAGACGGTAGCTGGCAATATAGCAGTGGAGGGTTTATGAAGCATGTCGGGGGCCGTGAGAACAGTGCATTCATTGCCATAATACGGAAACGGGGAGATTTATCTGAGTCCGAGAGAACATGATCATTGGCTTTCGGGCCATGGGTGGAAGCATTTCTGAAATGGCAAAATTTGTAAAATGTTTGCTTGCACCGTCGTTAAAGTATACCATGCATGGCAAAACGGCGCTATCAAAAGTCGGCGTCGAAGCAACAGTAATGCACCAGGGCCATAGATAGAGGGGTGAACGACTGCAGCGGAGATGTGTGCCTGCGAATAGAAGGGCAACTTCCTAGCAACTGACCGCCCTAACAAACCAAGGGGCTGCCAACAGTGCTTCCTGAACGACCGCCGACGAGCAGGGCTGCCTATGGGGCTACGCAGCAGGCGCCTGGTTCATGCAAGCATGTTGACCGATTATCATCGGCGACGGAGACTGGAATTTGTGCGCCCGTACAGCAACTGGACGTCCACCGAGTGGCAACAGGTGGCCTTTTCAGATGAACCACGTTTTATGCTTCATCGGACAGATGGCCGTTGGGGTGCACGGCATGAAACGGCTGAACGCAGAAACGCTGCGGCTATTGTCTAAAGATTTCAGTCCGGAGGAGCGAGCGCTATGCTCTGGGGAATGTTTTCGTGGCGGTTCCTGAGTTATATCGTCGTTCTTCAAGGCACAGTGGATCAGCAGACGTACGTATACAGGCTGTTACAAAAAGGTACGGCCAAACTTTCAGGAAACATTCCTCACACTCAAAGAAAGAAAATATGTTATGCGGACATGTGTCCGGAAACGCTTACTTTCCATGTTAGACCTCATTTTATTACTTCTCTTCAAATCACATTAATCATGGAATGGAAACACACAGCAACAGAACGTACCAGCGTGACTTCACTTTGTTACAAGAAATGTTCAAAATGCCCTCTGTTAGCATGGAATCTCTGATGCGCTGATGCAGCCCTGGAGAATGGCATATTGTATCACAGCCGTCCACAATACGAGCACGAAGAGTCTCTACATTTGGTACCGGGGTTGCGTAGACAAAAGCTTTCAAATGCCCCCATAAATGAAAGGCAAGAGGGTTGAGGTCAGGAGAGCGTGGAGGCCATGGAATTGGTCCGCCTCTACCAATCCATCGGTCACCGAATCTGTTGTTGAGAAGCGTACGAACACTTCGACTGAAATGTGCAGGAGCTCCATCGTGCATGAACCACATGTTGTGTCGTACTTCTAAAGGCACATGTTCTAGCAGCACAGGTAGAGTATCCCGTATGAAATCGTGATACCGTGCTCCATTGAGTGTAGGTGGAAGAACATGGGGCCCAATCAAGACATCACCAACAATGCCTGGCCAAACGTTCACAGAAAATCTGTGTTGCTGACGTGATTGCACAATTGCGTGCGGATTCTCGTCAGACCACACATGTTGATAGTGAAAATTTACAATTTGATCACGTTGGAATGAAGCCTCATCCGTAAAGAGAGCATTTGAACTGAAATGAGGATTGACACATTGTTGGATGAACCATTCGCAGAAGTGTACCCGTGGAGGCCAATCAGCTGCTGATAGTGCCTGCACACGCTGTACATGGTACGGAAACAACTGATTCTCCCGTAGCACTCTCCATACAGTGACGTGGTCAACGTTACCTTGTACAGCAGCAGCTTCTCTGGCGCTGACATTAGGGTTATCGTCAACTGCACGAAGAATTGCCTCGTCCATTGCAGGTGTCCCCGTTGTTCTAGGTCTTCCACAGTCGCGAGTCATAGGCTGGAATGTTCCGTGCTCCCTAAGACGCCTATCAATTGCTTCGAACGTCTTCCTGTCGGGACACCTTCGTTCTGGAAATTTGTCTCAATACAAACGTACCGCGCCACGGCTATTGCCCCGTGCTAAACCATACATCAAATGGGCATCTGCCAACTCCGCATTTCTAAACATTGCACTGACTGCAAAACCACGTTCGTGATGAACACTAAACTGTTGATGCTACGTACTGATGTGCTTGATGATAGTACTGTAGAGCAATTAGTCGCATGACAACACAAGCACCGAAGTCAGCATTACCTTCCTTCAAATGGGCCAACTGGCGGTGAATCGAGGAAGTACAGTACATACTGACGAAACTAAAATGAGCTCTAACATGGAAATTAAGCGTTTCCGGACACATGTCCACATAACATCTTTTCTTTATTTGTGTGTGAGGAATGTTTCCTGAAAGTTTGACCGTACCTTTTTGTGACACCCTGTATATTCTTTGGGAACATATTCAGGCTTTTGACTGATAGTCACAGTAATGTGACTATTCAGTTTACAAACACTGAGTTCGTCATATACATAAAAAATACACTCATCGAAGAAATATATCTTTTACAGAAAGTCATTGTTGGTTTATATACTCTACAGACTGTTCAGTCTGATGTTTCTCCGTTGGCTTTAGTGCCTGAAGTAGCTGTGTCTTGTAGACATAATGGCGACTTATAGTAAGACTTGGTGCGCTATTGATCGTGGCATGTTCAATTCCATGGCCCCTGTACGTCTCCTTGCAAACGCCTGCCGTACTCCGTCCATGCTTATGGAGAACAGTACCTGGTTTCATAGATAACGATACTGAATAGTTGATTTAGACGGTCGTTCCTTCCACGATGTATCCGAAAGTTTCTTTGCATCTGGTCTCGGAGAACCAGGCTACAAACTGAGCTCTCTTCTCTTTGTTGGTTAAATCTGCTGTATCTGGAAAACAGAAAAGTTGAAAAGTCGATAATCAGTTTTAAACGTTGAATTTCTTGTCATCTTGTATTGTATTACATATAACACAGTGGAGCTATAAAGTAACTGTTCTAAAGTTTTACTACGTGCAGAAAAATTACAATCGAGCTGAATTTTACTGTATTATCTTTAAATACAAATTAAGATAGGAAATAACGATGTAATTCTGGAAGAGGTAAGCCACTTTCACTAGCTCGAATGCGACATACGAGTACGAAATTTCAACAATCAGACTGATAACAATATCCTAAAATTTTACGCAGAATGCGAAATAATTTGAAACACGGTTGAAAAAGCCATGAAACAGACACAGATGAAATTTTACAAATTCATGGCACTTTTTACTACGGATCTGAAACGTGGATTTCCTCACAGAGGATGAGCAGGGTCCAGTGAGCGGAAATGAGATTTCTCAGTAATGTGTATCAGAAGATCGCTTCAGAAATGAAAACATCAGATATGAATTACAGGTTGATCCATTGCACAAGACAACAGATGTACATTGAAACAGAGAGTTTGAACATGTAGACAGAACGCATAAAAATATACTTCCAAAATAAAGTGTTAGTCACAAACCTAGAGAGGAAAGACTGCAATGCAACAGGTCATATAAAGTCATCCATGATGCCAGAAGAAGAAGAAGGAAAAATGGCGCTTACAGAACTGCGTAGAAATAAAAAGCCCCCACACACGTCAATCCGCCGTTACTTACTATAGAAAAAATAAGAATAATGAAACAGTATGCATCAAAAGTAAACGTCTATTGTTTGCTGTTTCATAAACTTGATGACCAGCTGCTGAAACAACAATACAGGAAGTTTCTGCCAGGACGTTAGGATTTTTACACTACGCATTTAACGATATCGCTTTGTTCCTGTCGCACGCTTCCTCGCTCCCTACTTTCGAGTCCTGTTGTTTCCGTCCTCTTCTCGGACATATAAATGTTCCTCTTACATCAAGATGATTAATGTTGACGTGTTATTACTCCGTTTTTTTTTTTACTTTTAGTAAGTTTTTGCTATCTGCCTTAGTTAATCTACGAGACACGATTGATTAATTGTCGTCAGGGGTACTCTTGTCACAACGTTAAGTAAATGAACATTTTCCACCGTATGGTTTTCTCGGCGTAACCAAGGGAAAATAGTGGAATCCGCCCCTGCTGTTTTCATTCCATGGTAAAACAAATTTTTCAAAAATCAGGAAAGAAAGGCTCTATTAAACTGCTGACTAGACAAAACACACATAAGAATAATTAGATAAGCTGATCTCATATGCTTTGTAATAACGGGAAATGCCTGTTGGCAATCTGTCTGCATTAAATGTTTAGTTTCGTGCCACTGGCACGTATCCAAAAGGTGCGAATGATGCGTCTGAACTGCACCAGCTGAACGACTGGAAAGGGTTCGAGTAGGATGTATTATTTTGAGTTTTATCGACTGAATCTCATTCTGAAAAAAGTAGTCTGTGTCGAATTAAAACACCGGAGTGGAAGAAACGAGCAGTTCGGAAGGAAATTTATCATATCACATAACAAATTCAGGATTGATGCAGATTATTGATCAGCAGTGAAGTTGAGGAACTGACTCCTTTACCATATCGCACTGGCTTCCAAAGGGTCGACATAGAAAGCACAGCACCGATTTGGAGAGCGGTGCGAAAGTGGAGCCAGAGAAAGATCGTCGTTAATCTGGCCTCAATGAGACAGATTTTCTGATATTCACGAATGGTGATTCAACGGACCACGGTTAATCTCAGTCGGAGCTCCAAGACAGAATTTAATCTCCCTCTCTAAAATTCTAATTGATTTCTTTATTCACAGCGACATCTAGTTCAGTGACGCGGTTACGAGTAGCGTTTTGTGTATGGATTCTGCATTTCGTATCATGCATTAATATTACTGTAGACCTACAGCAAATCTTCAATACTCGGAAGAAAATAAAACATGTACTACTTACTGTCCCGTAATTTGGTACGTCATTTACTGTGGCCATTTGAGGACGTTCTGATAACCAGCTAAGTGAATACGAACTTTATCATAATTTTATTTTGTTTTTTGGCCCCGTCATTGTAATTGGCCCACAATTTATTGGTGAATCAGAGCAGGATAACCAAGATAATCTGTACACTTGTTGGCAACCGAATGTTTTCGTTGTCCCTAGACTCTCTATTCTATTAGCTGAAATTGTTATGTATTAGTAAACAGAATTGAAATCCTTTTTTAAGTCATCAATCGATAGAAGAGCTCTACTAGTATTAAACAGGACCTTACTTCGAAGAATAAATTTCTGAGAACTTACATCTAGATCACAGAATAGTATGTAAATGAATCATGGACTGTGGGTAAAGCAAAAAAGGAAGAGAATCGAAGCGCCGGTGATGTGGTGCAACTAGAGGATGCTGGAAACTAAGGCCACTGGTAAAATATGAACTGTGGAGGATCGACTCAGAAACGACAGAAATGAAATAAGTGGGAAACTCTGAGTGGGTCCAGACCATATGATGAGTGTTAAGTAACGAGAGAATAAGATCCATAGGACTAGAGGGAACGGTGGACAACGAACACTGTGAACAATATATTGGAATATTTCCAAGAAGTAATTGAAGACATTGGCTGAAATCGCGACTATGAACTGAAGAAGTTGCCACGGAGAGAAGAAGGTCTTGGTGGGCTGTATCAGACCAATTAGACTATGAAAAAAAAATATATTTTTGGTATGATTTTCCATCCACATAATCAGTGATACTTCTTTCTTTCAGTCTAGTCGAAAGGATTTAAGAAAACACTACATACTTACACACTGTGAAACTTTCTATGTAACTCGCAACAAACGAAACGACATGAGACATCTCGGAGCACAGTTGTAGTAAATATTCCCCGAACTGAAACAGGAAATTAATGTGATTTGTTGAGGGGCAGTGGACTCTTCACAAACATGACACATAAAAGACGGGAGAAATATAAAAATATGTATAAGTAGGGGAATCTACATAACCTTCGAAAGTGATACCACAAAAGAAATCGTTAATGAAACATATCGTCTGTAGTAAAAAAGTCAGCGTAGAGATCACCTGCTACTTTGAATTGCGAATGTCTTGCAAAGGGTATTTTCCAACAGAAACGTACATGAGTATAAAGTCCGTTGTTCTTATTTAGCTAATTTTATATATGTGCAATATGCAGTAAATGTTTGGTGATTTAACGTTACTTAGACACACAAATTTTTATGTGATAATAAACTATTCCAATTTTAATTATTTTTCATGACTAATAATAATAAGTTTTAACTGTTTTAAAATGTAAAAAATGGTATTAATTGGCAATGCTGAACCATTATTGGATGATTTATATTAAGCAAAGGCCCACAGAAACGGTAATAACTGTTATTACATTGTGGTTGTAACAGTTCTAATTTTTTCGAAGTGTTATCTTTGAAATCTGAAATGCATATAGAAAATTGTAAATGGTCTAACGTGAAAGCATTATATGATGCAAAATCATTATTGTTATATTCAAACTAAAGCGTTATAGTAGTATAATTTTAGTCTGAGATAAACAATCTGTGTCTAAATAATTGAAAATGACACACTGATATGTGCAAAATGTGTCGTAGCATTCTGAAACTGCAGATGTATGACTTCAATGTCAACGATAGTTTTGATTTAATCATTAGGATTTTACGATAAATTACATTTTATATCAAAATAAAGGCGACAGGATGTCATATTCATTGCATGTGGATAGTTAGGGAAATGCAGAAATACGTTTCGGGGCCACTGCACGGTAACTCTCTTTTTTTGCAAACCACTGAAATTGCGAGAGGTAACAGTTTCTTTGGTCTTCACTGCTCCGTGAAACACGCGTTGTAAACGAGTATACATCAACATTTAAACCCATATAATGGCGTATGTGTCAACAAAGGACCTACGACAGCCCTTATTCGCAATAAAATAATGAGACAGAACGTTATGACCACGGGTCACACCGAGACCGAATGTCACCTGATGGCAGGAGGTAGCGTGACGCGGTAAGAACAGTTTGTGAGTGGAGCAGTGAAGAATGCAGAATCATCATTCTAGCATATGAGGAAGGCAACTGACATGAGAGACTTTGAAAAATAGCGGATTGTGGTTGCCAAATTTTGGAGCAAAGCATCTCAGATACGGAGAAGCAGTGGACTGTTGCTGCTGCTGTGAACATCAATGGAAAGAGTTCGAAGGACGTGAAACCACGAAGGCGATTAGGCGTTGGACGTTCACACCTCTTCAAACGGACAGCTGCTCCAAACATGCACCTTACTGAAAACGCAGGTTGGAGAGGACAGTAATATGGTATGAGCGACATTCGATTGCAGTTCCATTGGGCATGTGGTAGTATCGAAGGCACTGTGACAATTTGCGGACTACATTACTGCATGCCACCTTGCAATCCTTCATGTTTTGATGTCTTTCCTGTCTGACACGGTCAGTGTCGTGTTAAATTGCACTCACGAGCGTGAGAGTGAACTAGCTATGATGTCTTGGCCACTGAATCATCTGATTTGAAACCGAAGGAACACATTTCAGACTCTATCGGGCCCCAGCTCCAATCTCATAAACTACCGGCCCGTAATTTACCGGAATTGCGTGACCTGTGCGCAGACATCTGGGACCACGTAACTCGGGAACCTACCGAGGACTTCTCGACTCCGTTCTGCGCAGGTTAGCTGTGACTTAACTTAGAGCAATAGTGAGGTTTGTCACAAAATTAATTGTGGAAAGTCTTGTTTTTGCACTTTTTTATGTCTGATGACGATGTACCCAAATGCGTCAGTACATTAATATGCGACCAAGACCTTTCAGAATTCATTGTCTGCAGTTTCTGAATCCTCGTTTGACTCATAGAGGGCAGCATTCCTCTATCTAGTGAAGAAGACTGATGTATGTGTTGACTGATGTAATATCTGATTTTTTTCGTTCTTATGTGAATTTCAGACTATGTGCACTGGAACCTGCCAATCAACAACAAAGTCGTTGACCACGTATTAACGCACGGAAGAACAAAGTACGATACTGTTCCACAGCTGCGTTCATGGGTAAAATGACGAAATCCTGTGAGTAGATGTGTAGTTCCTCTTCGTTGGAACAAGTTCTTTTCAGTACACATTCACAATACGAAAAGAAAGCAATACGAAACCTCATCCACTTATAAACAAAATATCAACGGGATATCGCAATATTGATGTTATATAACATTGACTTGATAATAACAGTTTGAAGGTCTTCATCTGAATTTTGGAATTATGTTTATTTCATAGCATAGAATTCGTGTGGAGAGGGGTTCGAGCTCGTATTTGTGAGGTCGTGGGCTCGTTTTGAGAAACAATAGTTACTGAATTAAAATATCTTCCTCTACAGTAATTACACTTGCATTTTAATAAACTGAATTCTGTTACATGGTCCAGTTATAGTACCTGAAGCTTTGTTCATTAGATTAACACGTTAAATGAACTGATATTTCTTGAGGAGGACAGTATTAAAACAACAGTAACACTAAATTTGGTGAGAATAACAAGAACACAATTCCTATTGGCCTGGAAATGTATGCGATATACACAACTAGAAAACTAGCTTGAGTACAAATCAACTCAATAGCAGCAGTAAAATCAGAATACCAGCCGCCAGACTACTGGTCATTCAAATGTAAACTATAAAACGAAATACTATACGTATAGGGCGCGCAAAAATGTAACGTCTCTGAATTTTTTTTTATTTTGTCCTCAATATCGGGTGAGGTACTACATGTCATGCATATTACTCTGTCAACCTTTACGCTTCACTGGCGTAAGTTGCAACCCTCTGCCACTAGGGTGTTCCAGATTGTACCGTATAACATGACGGTGTGTAACGCAACTATGTCAGTGTGTGAGAAACAGCTTGCTGTAATTGTGTTTCGAATTCGAGGAGTTCGTCCATAAATGGTCACCCTCTCCTTCAGCGTGATAATGCCGGACCACACAAAACCGCTGCGACATCCGCAATAAGCCGGTGCCTTTGTTTCACTGTCATCGATTATTCTGCATATAATCGCCACATGGCTGCGCCCGACTTTCGAGAACTTCACTCTGACAGTGACGAAGCAGAACAAGAGGAGTTGAGGTAGTGGCTCTGTCATTAAAGTCAACCATTACACACCGACAATATCAACAAACTGATTACTCGATGCGAGAAATGTACTGAGAAATATATACCGACATAAATTGCAGTACCAAAAAATAATTAACGTAAAGTGATGAAACTTCGGGAATTCAAACGTCTAGGTAACATTTTTAAGTGATAAGCGTTGCAAGCTGGTGGTTGTGTGGGATCGCTACAGGGCGTCTGGCTTGGAGCTGTCCTTACAGTGAACGATTTGTAGCAGTTTGTTGTGCCACTGTGGCGTTAACTTCTGCTCAAACTGCTGCTGCAGATGCAGAACGATGCACCAGAGCCATACGTCGAACAGGATAGTTTTCCCTGTCGGTAGTGCCACGTTGGCGTCCGGAGCCCTATCTCATTGCGACCGTATATCCTCGTGACCACCACTACCAGCAATAATGTACAGAGACTACATCCCTGCTAAATCTTCCTTCAGTATCGCAGAAGGAACATCCACCTTTTCGTAGCCCTATATCACGACCTCGTTCAAACTCAGTGTCGTGTTAACAGTGGCACTTTTGTTACCTTAAATGCGTTTTTGATTAGCATCGCCTTACCACGTCCAATCTCAAAAGTAACTAACGCTTACGACCGTTACAGCTTGTATTTAAAGCAAAACAGATTTGAACCCTCATAGTGGCGCTTCTAGTGCCACTGTTATCCGACTGGCACGAAATTTGAAGAGATATCGTCTTTCAGATGTAGAAAGAAGCGTATCAACTTCCGTTTATGTCACTCAACTCGTTCTCGGTGCTGCGATTTTCTTTTCACTCTATATATTTCATCTTGCCTATTCTCGTAGCGTAGTGGATGCAAACAGGATTTACAGAGCTTTCGTTTGGAGGCAGCAGACGCACGTCCAACGTATAGACAAACACAATACACAACACGGCACGCGGTTCTTTGATTAGAGTGTGACGGACAAATTTGTTACAATCAATGCATTCACTTTCTACACTTCACTTTACACTGTACAGAACCCTTAACTAACTCAGCTTACCAAATTTCACTGTCGGCCATCAGAGCACGTTGTTACTGCTCGCCTTGTAACATTGACGGCCTTGCCTGCGGATCTTCTGAAATCGCCGTCCTCTTATCTGAGAAACACGCGGCCCGCTGACCTGGTGTGTCCAAACTCGGCGGCCACAACCCGCTCGCCAGCGCACGAGCTCTGCAGCAGACACCGCACACGTTGCTCTTCACAGGCTGCCCGTTCCCTGGCTGTGCTCGCACCTCTGCCACAACGTCCGCGCAGACAGTGAACGCTCTGGCGGACAATCCACCAAAACTCCACTCTAATTGCGGGTGAAACAAAAGTGCTACTCGGCACGACTCAATGACAACCTTTCAACTTATATTCGCAAAAATTTTGCTACAGAATAATAGCTGTTACTGAGACCTATTGTCTGCATGTCTGAATACTTTACCAGAGCAACCACTGCCCTGTATTACTAAGTGGCTATCCAAATTCATGGTTCGTGCACCACACTTCAAGTTCATAGCAACTGTTACAGGTTGCCTAACTCAAGGTTCTCAGGGGCAACAAAAGTTTGGTTGTAAACACATTCAAGGAAAAAAAATTCACAACACGAAAAACAATTAATGTAGAGTAATGAAACATTGAGAGTACGTTTGCCTAAGTAACATATTTAAGTGATTAACATTGCAAGAGCACAGGCTAATGTAAACGTGAGACGAGCCACTACAAATGAGAAATGGTGGTATGTTAATAAACGGTGTAACAGCCAGAATGTTGAAATAAAGGATGAAAACGTGCATGCGTTGTGTTGTACAGGTACGGGTTGCCAGGTTGACGGATGGAGATCCATGCCTGGTGCAGTTGGTTGGTCACTAAAGCGATGGTTCATGCGTTTGAGAATGGTGCTGGAGCTACCGTCCAATGATATAACATATGTATTCGATTGGAGACAAGTCTGCTGATCGAGAAAGCCTAGAAAATGTATCGACACGCTGTAGAGCATGTTCGGTTACAACTCTAATATGTTGTTGAGCGTTTTCTTGTCGGAAAACACCCTCAGCAATGCTTTTCTTAACTGGAAGCACAACATCTTGGCTCACCAGACGGACGTACAAATTGCAGTGGTCTTTTGGTACCATCTTTGATCAGCCATCAAAATGTCGTCAGTTCCGTGTTTGAGACCCACCACCGCTAGAATTCCTATTAAAATTAGCGTTGGCTGCCGAAGACCTCGGGAGTAAAAAGTCAACGTTCTTGTCAAAGAGGGCGGAGGAGTGGTCAGAGACGGCCGAAGTGGCCGTGCGGTTCTAGGCGCTGCAGTCTGGAACCGCGAGACCGCTACGGTCGCAGGTTCGAGTCCTGCCTCGGGCGTGGATGTGTGTGATGTCCTTAGGTTAGTTGGGTTTGACTAGTTCTAAGTTCTAGGGGACTAATGACCTCAGAAGTTGAGTCCCATAGTGCTCAGAGACATTTGGAGTGGTCAGAGGTTCAGGGCACTCTCTTGTCCTTGCGGTGGGAATCAGCCCCTAAAGCGGAAGAATCAGCAAAGATCAAAGGCTTCAAGATGAATAATGGAAACCACTGCATTAAGGACACACAAAGTGCATCCACAGAACTAGGGGTCTGAAGTTGAAAAAGTACCATGATGATCTCTCCATTGGCAAAAGGTTCCGGGCCGGCTGCTGTGGCCAAGCGGTTCTAGGCGATTCAGTCCGGAACCGCGCTGCTGCTACGGTCGCAGGTTCGATACCTGCCTCGGCCTTGGATGGGTGTGATGTCCTTAGGTTAGCTAGGTTTAAGTAGTTCTACGTCTAGGGAACGGATGACCTCAGATGTAAGTCCCATTGTGCTTAGAGCGATTTGAACCATTTTTGAAAAGATTCCGGACTAGTACCCGTTCAGATCACTGAGTGGGGCCTGCAAGGGGAAAGGTCACCATGAGATAACGACTGAATAACTAACGAAAGGATAACATTATAAGAGTCATGGTGTGGAATGACAAAAGCTTGAACGTTGTAGGAAAACTAGAAAATCTGAAAAGGGAATTCCAAGGGCTCACACTAGATATAGCAGGGGTCATTGAAGAGAAGTGTAAAGAAGGCAAGGATTTCTGGTCAGATGAGTATGGGGTAATACCAACAGCAGCAGAAAGTAATATAACGGGAGTAGGATACGTTATGAATAGGGAGGTAGGGCAGAGACTCCGTTACTGTGAATAGTTTAGTGATAAGTTTGTTCTTTTCAGAATCGACAGCAAACGAACCCCAACAACGATAGTCCAGGGATACATGTCGACGCGGCAAGCTGAAGATGAAGAGATAGGAAAGGAAATGAGGATACTGAAAGGGTAATACCGTAAGCAAAGAAACATGAGAATCTAATAGTCATGGGGGTCTGGAATGCAGTCGTAGGGGAAGGAGTAGAAGAAAAGATTACAGAAGAATATGAGATTTAGACAAGGAACTATGGAGGAGAAAGCCTTAATTCTCTAATAAATTTAAGTTAGTAACAGCGAATACTCTCTTCAATAATCACAAGAGAAGGTGGTATACTTGGAACTAGGCTGGTGATACGAGAAGATTTCAGTTAGATTGTATCATGGTCAGGCAGAGATTCCGAATTCAGATACTAGATTGTAAGGTGTATTAAGGAGCAGATATACACAGAGATCTCAACGTAGCAGTGACGAAGAGTAGGCTCAAGTTTAAGAGATAACTCACAAAGTATCAGCATGCAAATAAGTGGGATAAAGAAGTACTAAGCAATGAAGAGATACGTTTGAAGTTCTCTAAGACTATAGATACAGCTGTAAGTAATAAGCTAAGTAGGCAGGACAGCTGAAGAATAATGGACATCTCTAAAAAGAACAACCACAGAAGTTCGAAAGAAAAACATAAGTACAAAGAAGGTAACTGCGAAGGAACCATGGGTAATAGAAGAAATCTTCAGTTGATCGATGAAAGAAGGAAGTACAACATTGTTCACAAAAATTCTGGAATACAGAAATACAAGTCACTGAGGAGTCAAATAAATAGGAAATACAGGGAAGCTAAGACGAAAAGGCTGAATGAAAAATGTGAAGAAATCGAAAAAGAATGTCGGAAGGACTGATTCAGCATATAAGAAATTGAAAACAAGGTTTGATGACATTAAAGCAAGGGTGGTAGCATTAAGAGTGCAACAGGAGGACTGATGACCATAGATGTTAAGTCCCATAGTGCTCAGAGCCATTTTGCAACAGGAGTTCCACTGTTAAATCCAGAGGAGAGAGCGGATAGGTGGAAAGAGTAATTGAAGTCCTCTGTGAGAGGGGAGATTTGTCTGGTGTCATAGAAGAAGGAGCAGGAGTAGATTTAGAAGAGATAGGGGATCCAGTATTAGAATTAGAATTTAAGAGAGCTTTGAGGAGGATCAAATAAGGCAGAGGGAATAGATAACACTCCAACAGAATTTCTGAAATCATTGGGGGAATTGGCAACAAAACGAGTGTTCACGTTAATGCGTAGAATGTATGAATCTGGCGACGTACCAACTGAATTTCAGAAAAATATCATCCACACAATGGCGAAGACTGAAAGAGCTGACAAGCGCAAAAATTATCGTACAATCAGGTTACCAGCTCATGCTTCCAAGCTGCTGACAAGAATAATGCTCAGAAGAATGGAAAAAGAAAATTGAGGATATGTTAGATTTTGATCAGTTTGGCTTTAAGAAAGATAAATGCAATTCTGACATTGCGGTTGATAATGAAAGCAAGACTAAAGAAAAGTAATGACATGTTCATTGTATTGGTCAACCTGGAAGAAACGTTGAACAATGTAAAGTGGTGCAAGATGTTTCAATTTCTGAGAAAAACAGGGGCAAGCTATAAGGAGAGACGGGTAATATACAATATGTGCAAGAGCCAAGAAGGTGTAATAAGAGTGGACGACCAAGAACGGAGCCCACGGGTTAAAAATTGTGTAAGACTAGGATATAGTTTTTCGGCCCTGCATACAGTCTGTACAACGAAGAAGCAACGATGACTATAGAAGAAAGATTCAGGAGTGGAATTAAAATTCATGGTAAAAGGATATCAATGATACGATTTGCTGATGACAGTACTATCCTTACTATCCAAAGTGAAAATGAAGAACTGAATGCAATAACAGTCTAATTGGTAGAGAATATGGATTGCGAGTAAATCGAAGAAAAAGTAATGTGAAGTGGCAGAAATGAAAATCACCGGTAACTTAATGTTAGGATTGATCGTCACGATGAAGACGAAGTTAAGGATTCTACTACCTAGGCAGCAAAATAACTAATGACGGCTGGAGCAAGGAGGATATCAAAAGCAGACTAGCACTGGCAAAGAGGGCATTCCTTTTCATGAGATTTCTACTACTATCAGACATAGGCCTTAATTTGACGTAGAAATTTCTGGGAATGTACGTTTGGAGCACAGTATTGCATAGTAGTGAAACATGGATTGTGGGAAAACCGGAACAGAAGAGAATTGAAACATTTTAGATGTAATGCTACAGACGAATGTTGAAGATTAGGTGGATTGACAGGAATGAGGAGGTTCTGCGCAGGACCGGAGAGGAAGGAAAAATGTGGAAAACACTTACAAGGAGAAGGGACAGGATGAGAGGACATGTGTGAAGTCGACAGGATATTATTTCCATGACACTAGAGGGAGCTGTAGAGGGCAAAAACTCTAGAGGAAGACAGAAATTGGAACACATCCAGAAAATAATTGATGTAGTAAGTTACAAGAGCTATTACAAGTGCTACTCTGAGACGAAGAGGTTGGCACAGGACAGGAATTCGTGACGGGCCGCAGCAATGACTCTAGAAACGAGAGTGCTCTCTTCTATCGTACCGATACACACGCTAGACCACAACTCATTGTGTAGGTCTAGTGTGGCTAGCACGCAGAGAGGTGGTAACGAGGCAGAACCAGCTTTCAGCAGAAAACACAGAATGCCCTTTGTAGATTCCATTTTACCGCTTTGACGAGGGAGTTCAGTCGATGATATATATGGGAAAAAGTGCCAACACAGATGTGAGAACTTTTATCATCGCAGTGCGACAGCAATCGTCAACAATTTAATGATTATAAAGAGTCCGACTCGATTGCAAATAGAAACTGGATGTTGACCTAGGTTCCGGCGCGGATAACCACGCCTTCTTCGGAACACACTAAGACAACTACCTGCCTAAAGAGGCATGATCCAACATTAATACAGAACGCCCAAGAGGGCAAAAGACTCGCATAAAATGTAAAATAAACGGTAAGGGTGTACCATGTCCATAGCTGTACTTGGTTCAAACGTGATAAGCGTGTTTCCTCACCCCAGCCTACGTTCGGTGCGCCGCGGGCTCTCAGGTAAACTGAGGTGTATTTTGAGAATGTCTTTATTCTATCACACGGCTTGTTTCGGAGGCATATTACCGCCATCGTCAGGCCCACCACAACCCAAAACGAGTATTTGATTTTCTTGGCAACGGGGATTGGAGAGAACACGATTTCGAGTAAAGACTCCCGATTAAAGCTAGCCCACGTGTGCTAGTAACAAGGACCGCACAGAAAATGCGCCAAGGAAATCAAATACCCCTTTGGCATATTGAATTTTCCCATCATGAGAGTAATGAAGGGAGATATGTTTTAACTGATAAAAACCATTCAAAAGTCAAGATCGCACAAAATACGTTTTAATCCAAGGTAACCGGTTTCAACAGTGTTAGCTGTCATCTTCAGGTATTAACCATTTTCTGTACTAAACCATGTTCATTTTCGCTGAATCTCACGCACAAGATGTCAAGTCAGAACATTATAAACGTTTTCCATCTCTAAAATATTTAAAAACACACAGGAACTCGTCCAAAAAGCACAGGGACATGGCCTTTTGACAAGGTCTTGTACGTTTTAAAATATTTTAGCGGTGATAAACGTTTATAATATGGTGAGTTTTATCCACTTGACATCTTGTGCATGAGGTTCAGCGTAGAATAACATGATTTACTACAAAAAAAGTTTAAGACATGAAGATGGCAGATAAGACTGTTGAAAACGCTTGTCTTGAATAAAAGAATATATCTCGCGATCCTGGTTCAAGAATGGATTTCAGCTCTTTTCGCAGTGGTGGAGCCTGAGAATGGGGGTAATGTGCCGTCTAAACTAATCGTGTGATAGAATGAAGACAGCTGTGTTGTTGCTTCTTCTCATACAAAATGCTTTCACCACGCCCTCCAATGAGCTCCACTGAAGGTGCAAATGTCGGGGGTTTGGGGACAGTGGAATGCACGCTACAGAGCGTCTGGTTTGGAGCTGTCCTTAACGTAACCGATTTCTAACAGTTCGTTACGTCGCTGTGGTGCCAACTACTGCTCAAATTATTGCTGAAGATTGAGTACGTAGCGCCAAAGCCATACGCAAAACACGATGGTCTTTCCTCACGGTAGCGCCACATGAACGTCCGGACCCCCGTCTCATTCCGACTGTGTATTTCCGTGACCACCGCTGCTAGCAGTCATGTACAGTGTATACATTCCTGGGAAGTCTTTCTGCAGTATCGTAGAAGGAACATCCAGCTCCTCCTAACCATATCACACGACATTGCTCAAACTGAGCAAGGTGCTAGTAATGGAGTGTTTGTCACCTTAAAGACATTCGACTAACATCAGCCCACCATGTCCAATCTCAAAGGTAAATAACGGTCACGACAGTTACAACGAGTATTCAAAGCAAATCTGATTTGCATCCTCATAGTCGCCACTCTTATGTAACTGGCGGGAAATCTGGACAGATATCATGTTTCAGATGTAGAAACACGCCTACCAAGTTTCGTTTGTGGTGCACACCTCTTTCTAGGCGTTGCGATTTGCTTTTCCCATCAGTGTACTTCGCAAAAATATTGACAAAATTTAAGAATTTAAGAAGCTCTCATACTCTCAGTAAGCAATGTACTCTTATGTTAAGGGTTTGAGACAATAAGAACAATATTAAGGCAGCATAGCTCACCGCACGCCAATATCCAGATTATATTGATCCAGTATTTGGGAATGAGAGCACTTTGTCACTTGCAAACTACTTTACACCTAATTTCAAACCTTTCCGAAACGTTTTCTAGGTGACACCCGCCACAATCGAACCACAAACTATACTTTCTCTTTTCATGCAGTAAAACTTCAACATCAAAAATTGCTTCAAATGGTTCAAATTGCTCTGAGCACTATGGGGCTCAACTGCTGAGGTCATTAGTCCCCCAGAACTTAGAACTAGATAAACCTAACTAACCTAAGGACATCACAAACATCCATGCCCGAGGCAGGATTCGAACCTGCGACCGTAGCGGTCTTGCGGTTCCAGACTGCAGCGCCTTTAACCGCACGGCCACTTCGGCCGGCCTTCAACATCAAGCTCGACGTTTTAATACATTACCTTTTTACTACTAACCCTGTACGCAACAAATGTTTCGAATCGTAGGCACATATGCTACTAATTGTACCTGAAAAATTTTAGCAGAATACGATATCATAAACATTGAGATGCATGAGAATCTTATTTAAAACAAAGGGCAAATTACCCAGAATATACTCCTCCAATGTTCAATAATAATAGCACTTAGCGACATCAGTTTAACTTTAAAGACAGTTTCAAACCTTTTCTAAATTTTTTCCTCGGTTACGTGCTTAACATGAAATATTTAACTCATTGACTTATTTTTAAAGTAAACATATGTCTGAAGCTATTTGGTAGATGGGAGTCCGATTCTTTAAGGATTCGTGGTTTCCCATATGCCGTACATATTCTCATATCCTTATATTTAATCTTGGTGTGGCTGTAAAACAATAATATAATCCAATTCAGTATAGGTAACTTCCTTGTTTGTAAGTATATTTTACTTGGTCCAATGCACTGAATGCCTTTCCACGCAAATGTAGCTCATTCACATGTTATGGTGACTATCATACATGTTTCTTTAATCAAGCGTGGGTTATTTTTATTGAGATACTATGTAATGTACGGTACTAATTTATTCCTCCTTAAAGATATATCCCTAGGATTTATCATAAACATTTTATTTAAAATTATTTTTAATTTAATGACAAGTACGAAGCTCACCTCAGTCCAGTGTAGAGGAAAAGTCTATTTATAGCCATTAAATTATAACTCCCCTCCATGAACTCCCCGTTGGTGAGGAGGCTTGCGTGCCTCAGCGATAGAGATGGCAGTACCGTAGGTGCAGCCACAATGGAGTGTTATCTGTTGAGAGGCCAGACAAACGTGTGGTTCCTGAAGAGGGGCAGCAGCCTTTTCAGTAGTTGCAGGGGCAACAATCTGGATAATTGACTGATCTGGCCTTGTAACACTAACCAAAACGGCCTTGCTGTGCTGGTACTGCGAAAGACTGAAAGCAAGGGGAAACTACAGCCGTAATTTTTCCCGAGGGCATGCAGCTTTACTGCATGGTTAAATGATGATGGCGTCATCTTGGGAAAAATATTTCGGACGTAAAATTGTCCCCCATTAGGATCTCCGGACAGGGACTACTCAAGAGGACGCCATTATCAGGAAAAAGAAAACTGGCGTTCTAGGGATCGGAGCGTGGAATGTCAGATCCCACAATCGGGCAGGTAGGTTAGAAAATTTAAAAAGGGAAATGTATAGGTTAAAGTTAGATATAGTGGGAATTAGTGAAGTTCGGGGGCAGGAGGAAGAAGACTTCTGGTCAGGTGAATAAAGGGTTATAAATACAAAATCAAATAGGGGTAATGCAGGAGTAGGTTTAATAACGAATAAAAAATAGGAGTGTGGGTAAGCTACTACAAACAGCATAGTGAAAGCATTATTGTGGCCAAGATAGACACGAAGCCCACGCCTGCTACAGTAGTACAAGTTTATATGCGAACTAGCTCTGCAGATGATGAAGAAATTGATGAAATGTATGATGAGATAAAAGAAATTATTCAGGTAGTGAAGGGAGACGAAAATTTAATAGTAATGGGTGACTGGAAGTCGGGAGTAGGAAAAGGGAGAATGGAAACATACAGTAGTAGGTGAATACGGATTGGGGCTAAGAAATGAAAGAGGAAGCCGTCTTGTAGAATTTTGCGCAGAGCATAATCATAGCTAACACTTGGTTCAAGAATCATAAAAGAAGGTTGTATACATGGAAGAATCCTGGAGGTACTAGGAGGTATCAGATAGGTTATATAATCGTAACACAGAGATTTAAGAACCAGGTTTTAAATTGAGAGACATTACCAAGGGAAGATGTGGACTCTGACCACAATCTATTGGTTATGAACTGTAGATTAAAACTGAAGAAACTGCAAAAAGGTGGGAATTGAAGGATATGGGACCTGGCTAAACCGACTAAACCAGAGGTTGTACAGAGTTTCAGTTAGAGCATAAAGGAACAATTGACAGGAATGGTGAAAGAAGTACAGTAGAATAAGAATGGGTAGCTCTGAGGGATGAAGTGGTGAAGGCAGCAGAGGATCAAGTAGGTAAAAAGATGAGGGCTAGTGGAAATCCTTGGATAACAGAAGAAATATTGAATTTAATTGATGAAAGGAGAAAATATAAAAATGCAGTAAATGAAGCAGGCAAAAAGGAATACAAACGTCTCAAAAATGAGATCGACAGGAAGTGCAAAAAGGCTAAGCAGGGATGGCTAGAGGACAAATGAAAGGATGTAGAGGCTTATCTAACTAGGGGCAAGATAGATACTGCCTACAGGAAAATTAAAGAGACCTTTGGAGGAAAGAGCCACTTGTATGAATATCAAGAGCTCAGATGAAAATCCAGTTCTAAGCAAAGAAGAGAAAGCAGAAAGGCGGAAGGAGTATATAGAGGGTCTATACAAGGGCGATGTACTTGAGAACAACATTATGTATGTGGAAGAGGATGTAGATCAAGATAAAATGGGAGATACGATAGTGCATGAAGAGTTTGACAGAGCACTGAAAGACCTGAGTCGAAACAACGCCCCAGGAGTAGACAACATTCCATTAGATCTACTGACGGCCTTTGGAGAGTCAGTCCTGACAAAACTCTACCATCATGTGGGCAAGATGTATGAGACAGGCGAAATACCCTCAGACTTCAAGAAGAATATAATAATTCCAACCCCGAAGAAAGCAGGTGTTGAAAGATGCGAAAATTACCGAACTATCAGTTTAATAAGTCACAGCTGCAAAATACTAACACGAATTCTTTAGAGGCGAATGGAAAAACTGGTAGAAGCCGACCTCGGGGAAGATCAGTTTGGATTCCGTAGAAATATTGGCACATGTGAGGCAATACTGACCTTACGACTTATCTTAGAAGAAAGATTAAGGATAGGCAAACCTACGTTTCTAGCATTTTAGACTTAGAGAAAGCTTTTGACAATGTTGACTGGAATACTCTCTTTCAAATTCTAAAGGTGGCAGGGGTAAAAAAAAGGGTGCGAAAGGTTACTTACAATTTGTGCAAAAACCAGATGTCAGTTATAAGAGTTGAGGGGCATGAAAGGGAAGCAGTGTTTGGGAAGGGACTGAGACAGGGTTGTAGCCTCTCCCCGATGTTAATCAATCTGTATAATGAGCAAGCAGTAAAGGAAACAAAAGAAAAATTCGGAGTAAGTATTAAAATCCATGGAGAAGAAATAAAAACTTTGATGTTCGCCGATGACATTGTAATTCTGTCAGAGACAGCAAAGGACTTGGAAGAGCAGTTGAACGGAATGGACAGTGTCTTGAAAGGAGGATATAAGATGAACATCAACAAAAGCAAAACGAGGATAATGGAATGTAGTCGAATTAAGTCGGGTGACGCTGAGGGAGTTAGATTAGGAAATGAGACACTTAAAGTAGTAAAGGAGTTTTGCTATTTGGGGAGCAAAATAACTGATGATGGTCGAAGTAGAGAGGATATAAAATGTTTCTGAAGAAGAGAAATTTGTTAACATCGAGTATACATTTAAGTGTCAGGTCGTTGTTTCTGAAAGTATTTGTGTGGAGTGTAGCCATGTATGGAAGTGAAACATGGACGATAAATAGTTTGGACAAGAAGAGAATACAATCTTCCGAAATGTTGTGCTACTGAAGAATGCTGAAGATTAGATAGGTAGATAACATAACTAATGAAGAAGTATAGAATAGAATTAGGGAGAAGAGAAGTTTGTGGCACAACTTGACAAAAAGAAGGTACCTGTAGGTAGGACATGTTCTGAGGCATCAAGGGATCACAAATTTAGCATTGGAGGGCAGAGTGGAGCGTAAAAATCGTAGAGGGAGACCAAGAGATGAATACACTAAGCAGATTCAAAAGGATGTAGGTTGCATTAAGTACTGGGAGATGAAGAAGCTTGCACAGCATAGGGTTCATGGAGAGCTGCATCGAACCAGTCTCAGGACTGAAGACCCTTCCTGTGCACTTCCTGTCGATCTCATTTTTGAGACGTTTGTATTCCTTTTTGCCTGCTTCATTTACTGCATTTTTATATTTTCTCCTTTCATCAATTAAATTCAATATTTCTTCTGTTACCCAAGGATTTCTACTAGCCCTCGTCTTTTTACCTACTTCATCCTCTGCTGCCTTCACTATTTCACCCCTCAGAGCCACCCATTCTTCTTCTACTTCTTCTTCTATTTCTTTCCCCCATTTGTGATTATTGTTCCCTTATGCTCGCCCTGAAACTCTGTACAACCTCTGGTTTAATCACTTTCTCCAGATCCCATCTCCTTAAATTCCCACCTTTCTGCAGTTTCTTTAGTTTTAATCTACGGCTCTTAACCAATATATTGTGGTCAGAGTCCACATCTGCTCCTGGAAATGTCTTACAATTTAATACCTGGTTCCTAAATCTCTGTCTTACCCTTATATAATCTATCTGATACCTTGTAGTATTTCCAGGATTCTTCTATGTGTGCAACCTTCTTTCATGATTGTTGAACCAAGTGTTAGCTATGATTAAGTTATGCTCTGTGCAAAATACTACCAGATGGCTTCCACTTTCATTTCTTTCCCCCAAACCATATTCACCTACTATGTTTCCTTCTGTCCCTTTTCCTACTCTCGAATTCCAGTCCACAGTCCACAGACCAGAAATGGAAACAATTGCCACTAGGACTTAATTTATTCAAAGTCGCGGTTTCGGCTTAATATGCCATTCTCAAATGATAGCTGACAAAAAAGTGTGTCAATACATACATTTGCCAGTAAGAAGACACTCTGTCAACAATATGAAATACTGAAAAATGCATAGAGTCCTGTTGGTAACAATGTAGGCAAAAATTGTAGTTTCTGTATTATTTACAGTAATTTGAAATAGAATATAAGTAGTTGCAGACATGATATAAGGACACCTAAACAAAAATGAAATTTCTATTTTTAAGATAAATCTGTGCTCCCATTCCTCGATTTTAATTTGTATTGATCGTATTAACGTTAAGTACGTATATAGGTATCATAAACGAATATCTTCCACCATCTTTCTTATCTCAAAACACTATCTTGCCAACAGTGGTTGGTGCTAAGTGGGTTCTGTGCTCAGATAATAAATTAGTTTTTTATATCTGCACTTTATTCATTCCATGTTGTTCAGAGCGCTGTTCCTGAAGTGAAGTGGATACGACCTGTAATTCGAGACAGGTCATCGTATGCAGAAGTAATGTTTTGAAATGAAGTCCCTCTTTAGCACAAATTATTCAGCTGCCTAATTTAGCTTCCTTCTTCCGGATCTTTGAATATCAAATTCGGAGACTCTTATATATTCTTCTTGCCTCTTCTTTGCTAGTGGATATTCGCAGTTAATGGTACTGGCGTGCTGTAGCGTTAGAGATGTAAATATTCTAAAGAGACTTCTGACTCATAATTTTCCTTTCCGTTTGGCAGTACTGACAGCCTCTAATGTTAAGCGGAATCGTGAGAAGCTCGTATATAACGTGAACAGATGGATCCCAGCGACCAATCTTTCTACTTTTACCCCAGGCCAGTTGCGTGGAATATAGTGACTGTTTTTTTTTTTAGGTCAGTTAAATTTCATTAGAGTATATGGAAATCGTTGAAGACAAAAAAACATTCATTTGATAATATTAGAACAGATAAAATATGTACTGAACCTTTCTGATGTATTTCCTTTCACATTAAAAGTGCATTCGAGAACGATAGTATAATACCATTTCCTTCAAAACATCATAATTTACCGTATAGCTCAAAAATATTTTGTAGTCTAGTTGCGAGATTGGTAGACGTATTTATATAAATGCGAAATCGAAACAAAACGGTTCTTCAGACAGACGACTGCTAGACGTCCCCACAGTTACGTGTATTGAGTGTTGAGTGCAGGTAAGCATGGAATTTAGCAGTCAACTGTGTTTCCTGGGGGTTCATAAGTATTTTGTAGAATGGAAAGACTACAGCAAACCCAACTACAAAAAGCAAGTCGAATTATAATATTTTATTTACTTACAGCAGAGCCTAATACTAGAGAATATTCAGAAGATTCCTTCGTAGCGACTGTGCCCGGCTTCAGAAAAAAAAGGCGGGGGGGGGGGGGGGCGATAGGGAACAATGAAGGAAGTGGTCTGCCCCACAAAACCACTCAAAAGGAAGACAGGATCATCCGAAGGCAATCGATGACTGATCCCAAAATATCAGCGCGGACTACACTTGTCGACCACGGGTGACGTTTTATGTTTCTACAATTAAACGTCGTTTATCAGCTATAGATATGAATGGAAGGTGACCTTCTCGAAAACCTATGATAAGTGGAAAAATAGGACGGCCAGACTACAGTTTGCTGAGAAGGACACATCATGGACCACTGGAGACTAATGAAAAGTTCTATGGAGTGATGAAAGCCAGACGGGACGCCTTACATTCGACAGTCGAAAAAGAAGAATGACAGAAAGTTCCAAGTACCCACCATGAAAAACAGAGGAGGAGGTACTACAGTGTGGGGTTTTTCCTCGCGAGTGGTATATGTCCTCTCATCGAAATCATTTGGTAAAAGATAGTCTGAAGTGTAACCAAATATTAACACAGCATTTGATACTTCACGGAAGACGAGATATGCCTCTTAATGGGCAGTTCCAGCGTGACAATGATCCGAAGCCCATTTCTGGTCACTGAAGGCAGCTCTAAGGAATCACAATGGCCAAGCTATATTACAGACTTAATCTCCATAGAACATGTTTTGGGGACTCTGGGTAGATGTGACTGTCAACAAAACCGCGCCAGCTTGGAGGCTTTCTAGAAAGAACAGAGCGAGCAATGGAAGAAGATTCATCAGGCGTGATTAGACAAATTCGTGGAAAGTATACCATCCAGGTGTGCTGCAGTAATATACACAAAGAGCTATGCAACCAAGTATTAAACCTAGAACATCATGAGTCGAAACTTCATTTCGGTTTTTTTTCTGTTTGGTTTTAAGAGAATATTTTGTGAGCTAATGTAAATTCTTCGCTTGTGTTTTATTAATAATGTAACAATTATAAACGTAAAATATGTGTAAGAAAATAAAGTACACATTATAAAGACTTACATTTTAAGGACTTAATTACCAAGTCCTTTCATTGAAATTTTCTACAAAAGAATTTCTTTTACAAATTTAATATCTTCACAAATACAGGGTGTTTATAAATGAATATCTCGGTTTTAGCTCTTTATAATATTTAACACATTAAACTTACAGTTATAAATGATATGTCAAGTGAAAGAGCAAGTCAAACAGTTGTGTTTGGCACAGTTCGCATGCGTAGCGTGAAATGTTTCCGCCGCAAACCGCTAGACAGCGGTAGTAGCGAAGATGACGACTAGTCAACAGAATGCATTTTGTGTTTTGCAGTTTGCAAAGACCCAATCTGCAGTTACTGTGCAACGTACGTTCTGTCTGAAGTTCAGTTGCGATCCTCCAAGACATAATAACATTCGTAGATGGTATCATCAATTTGAAGATACCGGCTGCCTTTGTAAAGGGAAGAGCACAGGACGGCCAAGAGTTAGTGAAGAGACCGTTGAGTGAGTAAGAGAGTCGTTCACTCGTAGCCCAAAGAAATCGTCCGGAAGGCTAGTCGTGAAATTCAAGTTCCCGTGTCGATTGTTTGGAAAGTTTTAAGAAAACTCGTACAACTACGTCCTTAACATTTACAGCTATTACAGGCCCTAAAGCGGCAGACCATGGATTATGTGTCAACTTTGCAAACGACATGTTGTTTCATGACGATGAAGATTTTCTGGATCATGTTGTCTTCACTGATGAATCGACCTTTCATCTTAGTGGACATGTTAACACTCACACTGTGAGCATCTAGGGCTCTGAAGATCCTCATGAGGTGGTACAAATGCAACGAGATTCCCCTAAAGTGACTGTTTTTTGTGTCATATCGCGGCAGAATGTTTACGGGTCTTTCTGTTTTGGTGAATCTACTGTAACATGCACTTCTTACCTTGATACACTAGAGCAATGGCTCTTCCCTCAGTTGGAAGCAAGATGGTGCGCCAGCTCACTGCCATTGCGAAGTACGCGATTGGTTGAACTTCACTTTACCCAAGTGATGGATAGGCCGCAAGGGGCCCAATGGCAGGATACTAGCGCTACGCGATTGTTTCCTTTGGGGATTCATCAAGGATCGTGTGTACGTGCCTCCGTTATCAACAGACGTCTTTGAATTAAGAAACTGGATTGAAGCAGCTGTTGCTACAATCACTAAAGACACACTTATAGACGTTTGGGAAAAACTCAGCTGTAGACTTGATGTGTGCCGTGTGACAAATGCTGCTCACGTTGAACATTTATGTGGTTCTTGGTAAAACTGAGTTGCTCTTTAATTTGACATATCATTTATAATTGTAAGTTTAATGTAATAAATATTATAAAGCGTTAAATCCCGATATTCATTTATAAACACTTCTGAGCGATTAGTGCACATATTAAAGGAGAACAAAAATAGATTTTTTTTTTTTTTGCAAATGGTTGGAGACACTTACGACAGACGGAATTTTTTGCGTTTTTTATAACAATGTGAAACTTTCCTATCTGCTTACGATGGCCAATTGCAACCCTCTTCCTTTTGTACTTCTCACCATGCAGCTGGTCCTCATTTACGTGATTCTGCAGTTCCGGTGCACAGTCTTCTTCCAAGACGTATTTAATTAGGGTTCTTAGCGATAATGGTATTCTCGTTTCCTGAAGACAACGCTGAAGATGTGTCAGTGTAGGTCTCCTCGATAAATCTTTCATGAAGGTTATGTTTTCAATATCTATTGCGATTCCTTACTTTGAAAGAGTGTAAATGAATTCACTATATCTGTATCTAACACTGAATGATAGACTGCTCATTGATATCTTTGAGTGCAGCGACTTGTGCTGTAGTTTGCAAATTTCTTACCTACAGAATTCACCCGCCATTTTGTCAGGTTACAGAAGGGAACTAAGGGATCTAATTAGGGCTTATTAATATGTGGATCAACTGCTAACAAAAATGCGTGAGTCACAGTATTATAACTGCACTGCTCTTCTTATGAAGGTGTGACAACAGAGGAATGTCGTTTGTATAGCCGTAAATTCTAGAACCTTCTGGTTGTCTCCTCTTAGGAAGAAAACATTATGGATTCCCCCCCCCCTTCTTCTTCCTAAGAGTAAAAATATGTGTCAGTTCTTTTATTTTGCTTTTTTTTCAGTTGTGTCACAAGTTCCACTGAAGAAAACCAATTATTTCCAGTTATATTTGCGGTTAAGCCTATAAATTGGAAATAGGCTGGGCTAGTTTCAGAACCAAATGTGTTGGCTTGTGTTACTTCCGTGCGCTTTCATGTAATCCTTTTCCATCACATGCTTTTCTTGAACAAAAGTATGCATTGTAAAAATATCTATTCCCAGCATCTGTCATAACCAGTATTTTAGTCCCGTATTTGCTAGGCTTTTAGATACATATGGCTACATATGAGATCTACAGCAACCTCTGAAGCCCACAAACATTTCATCGATGCACGTTTATTGCAAAGGTATAAAATTATTTTCAAAAGTTCGTCTTCATACAACTGAAATTACTGCTGGTGGATCGGCACTTTTTCGTTCTTCTATAGCAGCAGAGTTATCAAAATCAAAATAGGACACAAGAACAACAAACCTTTGATAGAGACAACACTACTAAACATGCCTCGGCTAGTACCATCTGTGGCGAACGTCAAATATTGATAAGACATCTTCATATTCGGATTTGAATACTGCACTATACAACAGGAGACCAAGAAATGCTTGAATCTCACACTCCATCCAGATTCTGGAGTAAACTTTTATCTTGATTCTGATATTTCTTTCCACTTATAGAAATTTTTAATTAGTTCTCGTCACAATTTCACTTAAGATGTCTCTGGAAAAGAGACTGCAAAATACCTTCTTAGAATAAGGCGACTGCATTTTTTATAGATTTCCTCGCAGCCCAGGCATATTTTGTAGTAATGTTGCAAGCGTGAGTTTTTATTGCTTTTTTCCTTCTGTCACTGGCCATATAAACCCTTTTTGTCATAATAATGTCTCTATTTTATTTCCGATTCGACTCATCATAATTAGTTCGTTCTCTTTCTGTATCAAAAATATTCAGTCTTGGGAACATTACTTTTGTCTATGTCCTGATGACTGCCTGATTCGTTTTCACAACCAATTGCAAATTCGTTTTCTCTATCATCAATATCGGTTGCTAATTCTTTTAAAGTGTAAGCTACAAAATCAGGGAAACGGGTGTCATTCGCAGACGTTATATTGTCCCTCTCTCCGAGCGAGGTGGTGCAGTAGTTAGCACGCTGGATTCGCATTCTGGAGGACGATGGTTCTAAACCCAATGTGGCCATCCTCATTTGGATTTACGGTAATATCCCGAAATCGTTCCAGCCAAATGCCGAGATGGTTCCTTTGAAAGGGCTCGGCCGATTTCCTTCCCCCTCGCTGAAACAATTCGAGTTACTTGCACCTGTGTCTAATGACCTTGTGGCGACGCAACGTAGAAACGTAATCTTGTGTCTTTCTTTTTCTCTTCTTTACTTAAGCGTGTCGATAATTTTCCATATGGGTTTTCACCTAGTCTCGTATGTAAGAATATACAAGATAGTAAGAATATGAGCTACTCGTGGTCACAAACGACTTCTACGAATTTTCCATGTACGTAATAACGGAACTTGTTCAATGACCACACAACTGCCAAGGCTTCGATCTCTGTTGTAGAGTATGACCTCCCGCACTGCGAAAGTACACGGCTGGTAAAACCCATTCATTTTATATCCTTCCACCGTGTGCTTCGTCTGTTCTATTATATCACGACGTTTTTGAGACTATTTAATGCCTGTTGTCATTCTGCTGTCCAATTCACGACTCGTTTTTTGTCGAAGGTTCAGTAACGCCTTATTATTCAACGACTAATCAGCCATGCACCGGTGAAAATATGTCAGGCCACGAAAACCTTTTAATTGTTTCGTTGTTGCGGTCGGCGGAAGTTCGCAAATTGTATTTAGCTTTATCAGGTTAGGAACTATACAGGGTCTTACAAAAAGGTACGGTCAAACTTTCAGGAAACATTCCTCACACACAAATAAAGAAAAGATGTTACGTGGACATCTGTCCGGACACCTTAATTTCCATGTTAGAGCTCATTTTAGTTTCGTCAGTATGTACTGTACTTCCTCGATTCACCGCCAGTTGACCCAATTGAAAGAAGGTAATGTTGACTTCGGTGCTTGTGTTGACATGCGACTCATTGCTCTACAGTACTAGCATCAAGCACATCAGTACGTAGCATCAACAGATTAGTGTTCATCACGAACGTGGTTTTGCAGTCAGTGCAATGTTTACAAATCCGGAGTTGGCAGATGCCCATTTGATGTATGGATTAGCACGGGACAATAGCCGTGCCGCGGTACGTTTGTAACGAGACAAATTTCCAGAACGAAGGTGTCCCGACAGGAAGACGTTCGAAGCAATTGATAGGCGTCTTAGGGAGCACGGAACATTCCAGCCTATGACTCGCGACTGGGGAAGACCTAGAACGGCGAGGACACCCGCAATGGACGAGACAATTCTTCGTGCAGTTGACGATAACCCTAATGTCAGCGTCAGAGATGTTGCTGCTGTACAAGGTAACGTTGACGACGTCACTGTATGGAGAGTACTACGGGCGAACCTGTTGTTTCCGTACCATGTACAGCGTGTGCAGGCACTATCAGCAGCTGATTGGCCTCCACGGGTACACTTCTGCGAATGGTTCATCCAACAATGTGTCAATCCTCATTTCAGTGCAAATGTTCTCTTTACGGATGAGGCTTCATTCCAACGTGATCAAATTGTAAATTTTCAGAATCAACATGTGTGGGCTGACGAGAATCCTCACGCAAGTGTGCAATCACGTCATCAACACAGATTTTCTGTGAACATTTGGGCAGGCATTGTTGGTGATGTCTTTATTGGGTCCCATGTTCTTCCACCTACGCTCAATGGAGCACGTTATCATGATTTCATACGGGATACTCTACCTGTGCTTCTAGAACATGTGCCTTTACAAGTACGACACAACATGTGGTTCATGCACGATGGAGGTCCTGCACATTTCAGTCAAATTGTTCGTACGCTTCTCAACAACAGATTCGGTGACCGATAGATTGGTAGAGGCGGACCAATTCCATGGCCTCCACGCTCTCCTGACCTCAACCCTTTTGACTTTCATTTATGGGGGCATTTGAAAGCTCTTGTCTAGGCAACTCCGGTACCAAATGTAGAGACTCTTCGTGCTCGTGTTGTGGACGGCTGTGATACAATATGCCATTCTCCAGGGCTGCATCAGCGCATCAGAGATTCCATGCGACGGAGGGTGGATGCATGTTTCCTCGCTAACGGAGGACATTTTGAACATTTCCTGTAACAAAGTGTTTGAAGTCACGCTGGTACGTTCTGTTGCTGTGTGTTTCCATTTCATGATTAATGTGATTTGAAGAGAAGTAATAAAATGAACTCTAACATGAAAAGTAAGCGTTTACGGACATTTGTCCACATAACATATTTTCTTTCTCTGTGTGTGATGAATGTTTCCTGAAAGTTTGGCCGTACCTTTTTGTAACACCCTGTATACGCTCGCCAGACATAGAAGTCGCAAAAAATTTCTTTGGATCCTACAATGACTTCGTTAGATTAGCTGTAACACAAGCATGGGCGAATTTTGTGAGCACTTTTTCAATTGCTTTTATATGATCTTCCCATGTAGGTGTAGCAGTTACTAAAGTGTGACCTTATCCACTAACTCCGCCCCCAACATAGCAGTCAGAGCCTTTTTAAATGCAGCGGCACTAATATAAGCCCAAAGGGTAGAACTTTAAGTTGGTAACTTATATCTGCAAAAAGGAAAGCTGCATACTTCCGTAAGGCCCCACTCAATGCAGTGTGTCATTATGAGGATCGTGTATGAATACTAGTTAGATATTTCGCACCAAAAACTTTCGAATATGCTCCTAGAGACTTTCTGGTCTTGTATGTGTCTGTACAGCTATTTCATTTATATTTCTGGCATTGGACGCAAGACTAATGTTTCCGTCTGCCTTTGCTATCGCCAGTAGTGGACTACTATATTGGAAGTCGGATGTTTCAGTAACACCCCATTCGAAAATATTCCTATTTCCTTTGTTACAGCTTCCTTTTTAGCCCAAGTTACAGAGTGGGTACACCGCCAAGTCATGAAAACATCACTTAATCGTTCCCGATTTCTCGGAAAAGACCGTTGTATACTTTGGTAGTAAACTCACAAGTTGAACTTGCGGTTGCTGGTCCAAATATTCATATTCGATTGAATTCCACATTGGCATTTACTGAACTGTCCTGACTCAGTTTGAACCACAGTTCTCCTTCGCACATAACTGTGTCTCAAACTGAGTCAAGACAGTTAAATAAGTGCCAATGAGGAATTCATTCGACAGAAAGTTGCCGAATGTGAATATATGAACAAGCAGCAGAAAGTTCAACTTGCGAATTTACTAACATAATGTACAACTGTACTATCTTGAAGATAGACATTTACTGTGGATATTGTACCACAGACACAGTCACTTTGACTGTTCAGAGATGTCACTAAACCCGCCCAAAGATGTAAACAACCTTGCATGAGCAGCGCCTATGACACGGAGGGGGTCCGACAGCCGATCAGTTCCAGTCATTCCACGAGAAAGGAGGTACATGGCGCCTGTCTTCTGTAGTTTAACCATGCCTAGACAGTAAATACCGCGGTTCAATCCCATCCACATTGTTACTTTCTGCCAGGAACGGCTCTCAACAAGGGAAGTGTCCAGGCGTCTCGGAGTTAACCAAAGTGAGGTAGTTCGGACATGGAGGAGATACAGAGAGACAGGAATTGCCGATGACATGCCTCGCTCAGGCCACCCAAGGGCTACTAGAGCAGTGGATGACCGCTACCTACGGATTATGGCTCGGAGGAACCCTGACCGCAACGCCACCTTATTGAATAATGCTTTTCATGCAGCCACAGGACGTCGAGTTACGACTCAAACTGTGCGCAATAGGCTGCATGATATGAAACTTTACTCCCGACGTGCATGGTGAGGTCCATCTTTGCAACCACGACACGATGGAGCGAGGTACAGATGGGCCGAACAACACGCCGAATGGACCGCTCAGGATTATCATCACGTTTTCTTCACCGATGAGTGTCTCACATGCCTTCAATCAGACTATCGTCGGAGACGTGTTTGGAGGCAACCCGATCAGGCTGAACACGTTAGACACACTGTCCAGCGAGTGCAGCAAAATGAAAGTTCCCTCCTGTTTGAGGTGGCATTATGTGAGGCCGACGTACGTTGCTGGTGGTCATGGAAGGCGCCGTAACTGCTGTACGATATGTGAGTGCCATCATATCGGCAGCGTATTGACTAGGCACTCGCCTTCATGGACGACAATTCGCGCTCCATCGTGCATATCTTGTGAATGACTTCCTTCAGAATAACGACATCGCTCGACTAGTGGCTAGCATGTTCTCCAGAGGTGAACCCTATCGAACATGACTGGGCTAGATTGAGAAAGGCTGTTAATGGACGACATGACCACCAACCACTCTGAGGGATCTACACCGAATCGCTGTTGAGGTGTGGGACAATCTGGACCAACAGTGCCTTGATAAACCTGTGGATAGTATGCCACGACTAATACAGGCATGCGTGAATGCAAGAGGACGTACTACTGGGTATAAGAGGTACCGGTGTGTACAGCAGTTTGGACCACCACCTCTGAAGGTCTCCCTGTATGTTGGTACAACATGCTATGTGTGGTTTTCATGAGCAATAAAAAGGGCGGAAATGATACTTATGTTGATCTCCATTCCAATTTTCTGAACATGTTCCGGCCTGAGCGTGGCATGTCATCGACAGTTCGTGTGTGTCTGTATCTCCTCCATGTCCGAACAACTTCGCTTTGGTTGACTCCGAGACGCCTGGACATTTCCCTTTTTGAGAGCCCTTCCAGGCACAAAGTAACAATGCGGCTGCGATCGAACCGCAGTATTGACCCCGTAGGCATGGTTAAACTACAGAAAACCCGAGCCGTGTACCTCCTTCCTGCTGGAATGACTGAAACTGATCGGCTGTAGGACATCGTGTAATAGGCGCTGCTCATGCGCTGTTGTTTTCATTTTTGGGCTCGCTTAGTGACATCTCTGAACAGTCAAAGGGACTGTGTCTGTGATACAATATCCACAGTCAACGTCTATCTTCAGGAGTTCTGGGAACCAGGTTATTGCAAAACTTTTTTAAATGTATGTTTAATGACGTGCCTTCGCTCCGATCCTGGACCACAACCAGATGCCATGGTGTGGTCTAATTTAGTTAAACTGCAGGTCGGCTGTCATCTACGACCGCCGTTATTCTTACTCGTTAACCCTGATTAGGCCGAATTTCGTGGCTATCTTGCCCTTGCAAGTTACCTTGTTCTTGGTTACTTACGGGGTGATTTTGAACGCATCTTCGATTCGACGGACCTGCATGTCGTGTTTGCCATCTGTCTGAGTTACACGTGCTTGCTTTTGACTGTTGGAAGCCATGATTAGCACCGCCAGTGGCGTATTCATGGCGTTTTCCCTTCAGCGGATTTTTGTCGTATTGATTTCTGTTGCATTACATTAAATGCATTGGCAATTTGCAAATATGGACAAAGATAAGCTGTACTGGATAATATGCAATAGCTGTACTTGTGTAGCTTGTAGGCGCATGACTGACGATATGTAGAAATTCGGGTCTGACCTTCAATCGTGCACGAATAGCCAAATGTAGAGGTGACTGCTCGCGACAAGCGAGAAATCCAGATTCGAGTCCCGGTCCGGCACAAATTTTCATTGAAGTCGTTCCATTCCACAGCTGATGGTTGTCCATGTTGGCAACTGCGAATGCATATAAGGTATTCCCATCATTATTCCGGCACTCGTCTCTCCTACGACTGCCGTTGGCGTTTCCGTTGAGATTGTGGTTCAAATAGCTCTGAGCACTATGGGACTCAACATCTTAGGTCATAAGTCCCCTAGAACTTAGAACTACTTAAACCTAACTAACCTAAGGACATCACACACACCCACGCCCGAGGCAGGATTCGAACCTGCAACCGTAGCCGTTGAGATTGTGTTTATTATTTCTCCTGCATCTCGGACAATAACGGTCACTGTTTCCATTATTACATTTCATTATTTTATTTTATTTCCTTGGGTATGTGGTCAGTTGAATCCAATTTAGACAGAAATTCGTTTGAATCAGTATCGTATACGGTTACCAACTTTTACCTTACTCAAATAGACACTTTGGATTAAAGGAATAATAAAACATCTTACATTTACAAATGTCACAGGGTGGTTTAATTTATTGTTTTCCTTTAATTAGACTATCCAGTAGTTTAATAGTTGATCAGTTCGGTATAGGCTCAACAGCTGTTGCTGTATTCTCACAAATAGGACTATGACTACCAGGCTGATGTAAGTGGCACTCTCTACTGTATCTTGGCCTGTTCGTTACCAGACTTCGCTCACCGTTAGGCACAACAGATCCATTTTTCTTTATTCGTGCAATCCTTGACGTGACCTCCGCCCTCTATTGCGGAGGATTTGCGTCTAAAGTCTGACGAATAAGCATTAATTCATTAGCAGAGTCCCCTCTATCCATCTCTGTTTCCATTTTCCCCCTCAGAACTACTGTTTGAATTTCAGCGGTTACGTGTTCCCTTATTTCTTCGTCCTTCTTTTCAAGCCATTTAGCCACCTCTGTCGGAGCCTTCATTTGCTCCTTCACTTGCTATATCTGTCTCAGAGTAAGTTGGTCTAACCTCGTAGTTAACTCCTGTAGCTTTATGTTTATATCATACTGTGATGTCTGACACTTATGCACATGAATCATCAACTTCTTCGCAGATTCCGGTAGCTTTCGATAAGCTTCCCTCACCTGAGTTCTTCCATTTTGAATCGTACCTAGCTTCTCAGCGATTTTCTTGGCTGTAACTTCGTCTCGTCTTATCAAAACTGTGTTTATTTGACGGGTAAGAATTTCAGCTTTCTTTTCTAACCTCTCTTCACGTTCATTACCACGAGCCTCCTGTTGCTTACTTTGTTTCAACAACAGTGCTTCGTCACGTCCCTTATCTTTAACCGTTAACTGATACTCACGTTCTCTTTCTTAAGTGCTAACGATACTCACGTTCTTTCTCTTTAAGAGCTAAAGAGCTAACCGATCCTCACGTTCCTTTTCTTTTGCTTCCAATCTGCAGGAGAATCCATCCCCCTCCTCCCTCCCCCCCTCCCCCCCACCCGACCAAAAAAAAACAAAAAGCCATTACGGGCACTGTTGTCAATATTGAATCAGTTAAATCGGCATCTACTGTAGTTTCTGTGTAAGTGGATGCCATGTTTTGCAAACTACTCACTTCCAACCGAACTAATTTAGTTTTTGAATTAATGTCCTGGACAGAAGGGTATACTAACTCATTGCCTTCATCTTCTACTTCATTAATGTTGTCTGTAGATCCTGCGTCACACAACTCGTCTGCCTCGCTTCGCATTTGTTGACGAGTCCTAACACGATTCTACAGGTGAGAAGTAATATTATCCTTCCATACTGATCTCCGATAGGAAAATGTTGCCAATTATTTAACAAACTTTAATACGACTGTGAGATATTACTACACACTACTCCTGCTAGAAACTTCAGTCTGAAGTCATGAAATACTGCCATCTTTGCGCACGTAAGATTCTAAGTTTTCTAACACAGGAAATGTATCATGGGTTACGCTAGCACAAATTCCTAACCTTCCGATACGAACATATCTAGGAAGACACACTAGTGCCCTTAGTTACTACGACTCATCCACGTCATATTTTCCTTGCCTTAAGTATTTGATGTTCCTTGGCGCTTAGGTTGTCTTTATTGCTGCCATGTATGATTCTCCGTTGATATAGTTTTGCGCTATCGATGGTCAACATAGAAAAGAAAATGAACAATAATTACCACAAGATTCATCAGTTATTTAACATATGTTTCATCTGATTAGAGCCACACAATATTCGTCCTCCAATTTTATCGCCGCTCACTCCTTTAATTGTGTAAATAATTTCCCGCACGTTTATATGAACGGCTAGTTTTATGTTCTGGTAGCAATGAAATGCACTACGTTGGCAAAAAGAGATTTAATTAGTTCAATGCAGAAGTTCGCTTCGCAGTACAGATACGCTCCCAACATATACATAATCGTAGTTTGTTAAAAAGTCGTCTCAATATTGCCTGGTACAAAACAATGCTAGGGAGCCGGACTATACAACAACCTACTAGTTACATTGTGCAGCGACTTTACTGACAATATAGTGTTCTGACCTTATTTTAAAGGTGAAATTCTTTTAATTATTTCAATTGAAATTAATTTCACTTTTTTAGAGCTGTTGTCTCACTGTTATTTGAACGAAGGTATTATTACTGATACAGGCTAGATCATGGAGGTAAAAAAGGTATGGGAGATGGCACTAAAGACTTACGTTGTACGTTGTTTTGAAGCCAGATTGAGCGAGGCCTGCCGCCATTTTAAATATCCCAAAACATAAGCCGACTACTGTTTGTGATTTCTTCTTGTTCATTATTTCTTTCGTGTGTGCCCAACGACTGTTTGAAACTCTAAAAATAATAGATCTTACATGAATAACATAGTGTCAGGACGGCAATTTCGAACGATTATTCTGTTCTTGAATGCGTATTTTCTCTAGTAATACAACACATTTGGCCTCGTTAACGTAACTACTTTTATACTGCTGTATTCCGGATAACCAGAACCAGAAGTAAGTGTTGTGAAAAGCACGCTTTCATAGTTCATTTAATTCCACCTTTACTGTCTTTGCATCGATAGCAAACGAAACTTTCGAAACCACAGCTTTTTTGCTGACTGGTAGTGCTGCTTGTTCGTTACATTTCCAGCTTTGAGCACGTATGCACAACATTTTTAAGGTTCAAGTTTGCAAATTATTTACCTACGCGTTCTTTGCTATGCAATGAGGAAAGAAGCAAGACATGCTATCGCATCCTGTGCATGTCAAAAAAGTGAATGGTCATGAAATATCAAAGAAATCGATATGTATAGAGTTATAACTCCACGCAGAACAGAGTTCTTGTTTCATTAGTCTCACTCTAGTTTACCCATCCTCACACTCTGAAATCCTACCTACGATGTGACATTCAGTGTATGTGCAAAAACAGAAACTTAAAGGGTAAAAAAACGATATCATTTTTTAATCATCTTCCAGTATTGTAGATGTTCTATATGTGATTAAGGGAACGGTCTCAAACGCTTAAGACCTCTTAAAAGGAATATTTTGCTTTAACATATTTGTGAGTAGCTTTCCGGTAATGTAATTGCGTAGGCTTCCGCGGCCTGAGTCAGTCGACATAAAAGTTTTCTGGGTTTGGTACCGCGTCGTATTGTAAAAACTATTGCTGCTATAGAAAAGCCAACGTTTCGGCCGCGATTGCAGCGGCCTTCTTCTGGGTCTAATGGTGCATTCTATCTATGCAGTGTCCTTTATATTTTGTTGTTAGTGTTCACTGCACATGCCATTACGTCATAATTTTAAGAAGGTAGTTAGTTTATTGGTCACTTAAGGAAGAAGGAGAGGGAACTTTATTTTAATAGGTTGTTGCGGTGGAGGGAGAACGTGACCTCTGTTGTCCATTGGCGCTTGTGTTATGTACCATGATTGGTGACCACCGTCGAATGAGAAGTTTGCTGCTGTTTACCAACTGCTGGACGTCGGCCGCGCGGCGGCAGTTACTCGCCGGTAGTTCTCGTGCCTGGTGTTGACAGTGCGGTCTGTTGGGCTCTGATTGCTGGCAGCCAAGATGGGGCAAGCCTGAGTCCATCCTCCCTGTTTATGTTGTTAGGATGTTTAAGTATTTCGATGGCCTCTCTGATTTTACGTTTCGTCATAATTGTCTGCTTGGCCAACACACAGTCTTCGCGGAATTTTATTTCTTTTCCGCAGTCATGATGAAGTTCTGCCACTGCGGATTTGTTGTGCTGCCCTAGACGAATATAACGCTCGTGCTCCCGAATGCGCGTTGCTATTTGCCTACCAGTCTCGCCGATGTATGCCTCTCCACAGTCGCATTCCACCTTGTAAACGCCTGCAGTGTGTAATGCATCCACCTTGTCCTTGGTGGAGCCCAGCACGTCCCGGATCGTACGACCACTATAGAAGACAGGCTGCACCCCAACCCCTAAAGGGAGAAACAATTTTACCTACGGACATCATGGCCAGCTTTGACGTGAAATCACTATTTACGAACGTGCCAGTAGATGAAACTATCCGCATCCTTCAGGAGCATGTCCCGCCAGACATATGCGACCTGGTTGAGTTGTGCCTGACTTCAACGTACTTCAAATGGCAAGGAAAATACTACGAGCTTACAGACGGCGTAGTAATGGGGTCCCCCCTACCTCCGCTGGCAGCCGACATATTCATGGAAGCCTCTGAAGCAACGGCCCTCGGTTCGGCTCCTTTACGACCACGTTGCTGGTTTAGATACGTGGACGACACGTTCGCTATATGGCCTCATGGTGAAACGGAGCCACACAAGTTCCACGAATATTTGGACAGTATGCACGGGAAGATACAGTTCACGCTTGAATTAGAAAAGAATGGTACTATCCCATTTGTAGACGTCGAAGTATACAGGAGAAAGGATGGCACACGGGGGCACAGAGTATATCGTAAGCCTACACATACTGACAGGTATCTGCACGCGCAATCCTACCACCACCCAGCACAGAATAACTATGTCATCCTCTCTTTGGCAATCCGTGCTCAGCGCCCAAGTGATGCTCAATACATCACACCTGAGTTTAAAAGGTTACGCACAACGTTTTTAGCCAATGGCTACAGACATAAGTGGATAAACACAGCCTTGTCGACGTACACAAGCAAGAAAGATAAGCAGGAAATAGACAAACTGCAGCCAACAGTGCGCTTTCCCTATGTGAAAAACGTCACTGACCGAATAGGCAAACACCTTCGCCGCGTTGGGGTGCAGCCTGTCTTCTATAGTGGTCGTACGATCCAGGACGTGCTGGGCTCCACCAAGGACAAGGTGGATGCATTACACACTGCAGGCGTTTACAAGGTGGAATGCGACTGTGGAGAGGCATACATCGGCGAGACTGGTAGGCAAATAGCAACGCGCATTCGGGAGCACGAGCGTTATATTCGTCTAGGGCAGCACAACAAATCCGCAGTGGCAGAACATCATCATGACTGCGGAAAAGAAATAAAATTCCGCTAAGCCTGTGTGTTGGCCAAGCAGCCTCTTATGACGAAACGCAAAATCAGAGAGGCCATCGAAATACTTAAACACCCTAACAACATAAACAGGGAGGATGGACCCAGGCTTGCCCCATCTTCGCTGCCAGCAATCAGAGCCCAACAGACCGCACTGTCAACACGAGGTACGAGCACTACCGGCGAGCAACTGCCGCCTCGCGGGCGACGGCCAGCAGTTGGTAAACAGCAGCAAACTTCTCATTCGACGGTGGCCACCAACCATGGTACATAACACAAGCGCCAATGGACAACAGACGTCACGTTCTCCCTCCACCGCAACGACCTATTAAAATAAAGTTCCCTCTCCGTCTTCCTTAAGTGACCAATAAACTAACTACCTTTTTAAAATTATGACGTAACGGCATGCGCAGTGAACACTAACAACAAAATATAAAGGACACTGCATAGATAGAATGCACTATTAGACCCAGAAGAAGGCCGCTGCAATCGTGGCCGAAACGTTGGCTTTTCTATAGCAGCAATAGTTTTTACATTATGACGTGTACCAAACCCAGAAAACTTTTATGTCGACTTTTCGGTAATGACTGGCTAAAATGAGTAAGATGTAGGCCTATCATTCCAACAGTAGCCTGTTCGCTTCTTTCCCCAGGCTATTTCTTGCCTACAACATTATTAGTTTTTCAGGAAAAACCAAACATAGCACATACTAAAATGTAAACTTTCACGGCCGGAAATATCATGTCCATTATAATTATCCGGGCTGTTATGCCGTGGTCGGTTGATGAATGCTGTGGTGATTCCCAACGTTTCGTCTCCGACTGCGGGAGACATCTTCAAGGGGGTCCGTAGCTTGATGGAAGATCCAACACACACACTGGCTCGCTACTGACTGCCGCTAAATTCCGTGTCCGCGCGCCCCCGCGCCGCGGCGTGACGTCACGTGTTTTGAAAACGTCAGTGCAATTGGCCGCTGTCCGTCGCCGTCGATCGCCGTTGCCATCACCCAGTAGTGGACGAGTGGTACACATCTTCTTTAACACCGGCATCCATATACCGTTTAATTTGACCCCCTCCTCCTTTCTGTTGAAATTATTTGGGTGTTTAGCGATTTCGATCGCCTCCCTGTAGAGCCTTTCGTAATATCCGCTCGTGGCCGCTAGTACTTGCGTCTCCTCGAAACGAATATTGTGGTTCCCTGGCTGGAAAGCATGCTCCGCAACAGCTGATCGTTCTGTTTCTCCTCTTCTACAATTTCCCTTGTGCTCTTCCAAACGTTTAGAAACAGTTCTTTTAGTGGTACCCACATAAACATCACCACAGCTGCATGGGATCCTATACACTCCAGATTTTTCCAATGGTTTGCGAGCGTCCTTGGCAGGCCTAAGGTAGTCCTGTATCTTCCTGGTGGGCTTGTAAATTACGGTAATATTCCGCTTCGTCAAGATCCTCCCTATTCATTCCGTTACATTTTTAACAAACGGCAGGAAAACCTTAGATTTTGCAGTAGCCTGTACGTCAGTATGATTTCTGCGTGGCTGCCTCAACGCACGTTTTATTTCGGCGGACGAATATCCGTTCTTCGTTAGTGCATTGTGGAGATGTTCCATCTCAGCGTCGAGCAACTCAGGTTCACAAATATTTCTAGCTCTGTCCGCTAACGTCTTGATAACACCCCGCTTCTGTTGTGGGTGGTGGTTCGAATCCCGGTGCAAATAAAGGTCCGTGTGCGTGGGTTTGCGGTACACTGAGTGGCCCAATCTACCATTTTCGTTTCTAAACACAAGCACATCGAGGAAATGTAGTTTGCCGTCTACCTCCTCTTCCATAGTAAACTGAATTCTTGGGTTTATACTGTTCAGATGTTCGTGGAACCGGCTTAGTTCCTCCCTACCATGTCTCCACAACACAAACGTGTAATCCACGTATCGGAACCATACATTTGGTTTCTTGCTGGCTGTACCTGAGGCCTGTTCTTCGAATTTCTCCATAAAGAAGTTTGCAATTACGGGACTTAGGGGGCTTCCCATAGCCACGCCATCCGTTTGCTCATAAAACTGTTCATTCCACTTGAAGTATGTGGTCGTCAAACAACACTTAAACAGCTCTAAAATATCGGCAGGAAAAATTTGATCCAGCTGTTCCAATACATCATTAAGTGGAACCATGGTAAACAGCGATACCACATCGAAGCTGACCAATATGTCCTCCAGCTGGACCACTATGCCATTCAATCTGCTGATGAAATGTGTCGAATTCTTTATATAAGAGTCCGAACGGCCCACATGTGGTTTTAACAGCGTAGTCAAAAACTTGGCTAACGAGTAGGTGGGCGAACCAATGGCACTTAGTATCGGTCTTAACGGAACATTTTCTTTATGAATTTTGGGCAATCCATAAAGCCTCGGTGGTAGCGCAACCGAATTGCAGAGACCTTTCTGTACACTCTCTTCAATGGAGAACTTTTTTATTAACCGCGACACAGTTCTGAGAACGTTGTTAGTGGGGTCCTTATTCAGCTTCCTATATGCTTGCGGATCCAGTAGATCCGTAATTTTTCTCTGATAGTCGGCCACATCCATAACCACCGTTGCGCTTCCTTTGTCAGCTGGGAGAACCAAAATACTACCGTCGTCATTCAGGAGTTTTAAAGCTCTTCTCTCACCCACAGTTATATTACTTTTCGGCGGTTTTGCATTGGCTAATATTCTCACTGTTTCTATACGGATTTCTTCAGCTGTTACAGAATCTACACTGCGAATTCCTGCTTCTACATTGGCTATAATTTCTTCCGTGGGCACAAAGCGCGGACTAACAGCAAAATTTCCTCCCTTGGCAAGCACAGATGTCTCATCGTCAGATAACGAACGTTTGGACAAATTGATAACGGTCCGGGAAACGTCTAAATGCCGAACAGTCTGATTCGGTAGCAAATTATCAAACTTCTTCTTCTGTCTACTAGACGTCGTCAACATACGCTTCCCCATGGTATCATGCAGTAGTCTATCAATTTTATCCCAGTCACCGCTGCACAGTTTATTACTGATCGTAATATGGAGAGACATTAACTTACAGTTTGCGCTTGCCAAGTCCCGTCGGGTCTGCTGAATGCGCACTCGTAGTAAGGCCTCCTCAGTCCGTTTGAAAATGCGTTGTGCCTTTCCCGAATAGAACAGTCGCTTTATCTTCAGAAACTTCGGTATAACGCCGACGGCTCTGCAACGGGACAGGAATGTGAGGGAACACAAAAGCTGCATTCTCTTCTTCTGGAGTCCTTCCAGGCGTCGCACTTCTCTTGACATCTCCTCCCCGTAGAGGCGTCTGATACTAAAATGTAAACTTTCACGGCCGGAAATATCATGTCCATTATAATTATCCGGGCTGTTATGCCGTGGTCGGTTGATGAATGCTGTGGTGATTCCCAACGTTTCGTCTCCGACTGCGGGAGACATCTTCAAGGGGGTCCGTAGTTTGATGGAAGATCCAACACACACACTGGCTCGCAACTGACTGCCGCTAATTTCCGTGTCCGCGCGCCCCCGCGCCGCGGCGTGACGTCACGTGTTTTGAAAGCGTCAGTGCAATTGGCCGCTGTCCGTCGCCGTCGATCGCCGTTGCCATCACCCAGTAGTGGACGAGTGGTACACATCTTCTTTAACACCGGCATCCATATACCGTTTAATTTGACGCCCTCCTCCTTTCTGTTGAAATTATTTGGGTGTTTAGCGATTTCGATCGCCTCCCTGTAGAGCCTTTACTAATATCCACTCGTGGCCGCTAGTACTTGCGTCTCCTCGAAACGAATATTGTGGTTCCCTGGCTGGAAAGCATGCTCCGCATGTTCCGTTAAGACAGATACTAAGTGCCATTGGTTCGCCCACCTACTCGTTAGGCAAGTTTTTGACTACGCTGTTAAAACCACATGTGGGCCGTTCGGACTCTTATATAAAGAATTCGACACATTTCATCAGCAGATTGAATGGCATAGTGGTCCAGCTGGAGGACATATTGGTCAGCTTCGATGTGGTATCGCTGTTTACCATGGTTCCACTTAATGATGTATTGGAACAGCTGGATCGAATTTTTCCTGCCGATATTTTAGAGCTGTTTAAGTGTTGTTTGACGACCACATACTTCAAGTGGAATGAACAGTTTTATGAGCAAACGGATGGCGTGGCTATGGGAAGCCCCCTAAGTCCCGTAATTGCAAACGTCTTTATGGAGAAATTCGAAGAACAGGCCTTAGGTACTGCCAGCACGAAACCAAATGTATGGTTCCGATACGTGGATGACACGTTTGTGTTGTGGAGACATGGTAGGGAGGAACTAAGCCGGTTCCACGAACATCTGAACAGTATAAACCCAAGAATTCAGTTTACTATGGAAGAGGAGGTAGACGGCAAACTACATTTCCTCAATGTGCTTGTGTTTAGAAACGAAAATGGTAGATTGGGCCACTCAGTGTACCGCAAACCCACGCACACGGACCGTTATTTGCACCGGGATTCGAACCACCACCCACAACAGAAGCGGGGTGTTATCAAGACGTTAGCGGACAGAGCTAGAAATATTTGTGAACCTGAGTTGCTCGACGCTGAGATGGAACATCTCCACAATGCACTAACGAAGAACGGATATTCGTCCGCCGAAATAAAACGTGCGTTGAGGCAGCCACGCAGAAATCATACTGACGTACAGGCTACTGCAAAATCTAAGGTTTTCCTGCCGTTTGTTAAAAATGTAACGGAAAGAATAGGGAGGATCTTGACGAAGCGGAATATTACCGTAATTTACAAGCCCACCAGGAAGATACAGGAATACCTTAGGCCTGCCAAGGACGCTCGCAAACCATTGGAAAAATCTGGAGTGTATAGGATCCCATGCAGCTGTGGTGATGTTTATGTGGGTACCACTAAAAGAACTGTTTCTAAACGTTTAGAAGAGCACAAGGGAAATTGTAGAAGAGGAGAAACAGAACGATCAGCTGTTGCGGAGCATGCTTTCCAGCCAGGGAACCACAATATTCGTTTCGAGGAGACGCAAGTACTAGCGGCCACGAGCGGATATTACGACAGGCTCTACAGGGAGGCGATCGAAATCGCTAAACACCCAAATAATTTCAACAGAAAGGAGGAGGGCGTCAAATTAAACGATATATGGATGCCGGTGTTAAAGAAGATGTGTACCACTCGTCCACTACTGGGTGATGGCAACGGCGATCGACGGCGACGGAAAGCGGCCAATTGCACTGACGTTTTCAAAACACGTGACGTCACGCCGCGGCGCGGGGGCGCGCGGACACGGAATTTAGCGGCAGTCAGTAGCGAGCCAGTGTGTGTGTTGGATCTTCCATCAAGCTACGGACCCCCTTGAAGATGTCTCCCGCAGTCGGAGACGAAACGTTGGGAATCACCACAGCATTCATCAACCGACCACGGCATAACAGCCCGGATAATTATAATGGACATGATATTTCCGGCCGTGAAAGTTTACATTTCAGTATCAGACGCCTCCACGGGGAGGAGATGTCAAGAGAAGTGCGACGCCTGGAAGGACTCCAGAAGAAGAGAATGCAGCTTTTGTGTTCCCTCACATTCCTGTCCCGTTGCAGAGCCGTCGGCGTTATACCGAAGTTTCTGAAGATAAAGCGACTGTTCTATTCGGGAAAGGCACAACGCATTTTCAAACGGACTGAGGAGGCCTTACTACGAGTGCGCATTCAGCAGACCCGACGGGACTTGGCAAGCACAAACTGTAAGTTAATGTCTCTCCATATTACGATCAGTAATAAACTGTGCAGCGGTGACTGGGATAAAATTGATAGACTACTGCATGATACCATGGGGAAGCGTATGTTGACGACGTCTAGTAGACAGAAGAAGAAGTTTGATAATTTGCTACCGAATCAGACTGTTCGGCATTTAGACGTTTCCCGGACCGTTATCAATTTGTCCAAACGTTCGTTATCTGACGATGAGACATCTGTGCTTGCCAAGGGAGGAAATTTTGCTGTTAGTCCGCGCTTTGTGCCCACGGAAGAAATTATAGCCAATGTAGAAGCAGGAATTCGCAGTGTAGATTCTGTAACAGCTGAAGAAATCCGTATAGAAACAGTGAGAATATTAGCCAATGCAAAACCGCCGAAAAGTAATATAACTGTGGGTGAGAGAAGAGCTTTAAAACTCCTGAATGACGACGGTAGTATTTTGGTTCTCCCAGCTGACAAAGGAAGCGCAACGGTGGTTATGGATGTGGCCGACTATCAGAGAAAAATTACGGATCTACTGGATCCGCAAGCATATAGGAAGCTGAATAAGGACCCCACTAACAACGTTCTCAGAACTGTGTCGCGGTTAATAAAAAAGTTCTCCATTGAAGAGAGTGTACAGAAAGGTCTCTGCAATTCGGTTGCGCTACCACCGAGGCTTTATGGATTGCCCAAAATTCATAAAGAAAATGTTCCGTTAAGACCGATACTAAGTGCCATTGGTTCGCCCACCTACTCGTTAGCCAAGTTTTTTACTACGCTGTTAAAACCATATGTGGGCCGTTCGGACTCTTATATAAAGAATTCGACACATTTCATCAGCAGATTGAATGGCATAGTGGTCCTGCCGGAGGACATATTGGCCAGCTTCGATGTGGTATCGCTGTTTACCATGGTTCCACTTAATGATGTATTGGAACAGCTGGATCGAATTTTTCCTGCCGATATTTTAGAGCTGTTTAAGTGTTGTTTGACGACCACATACTTCAAGTGGAATGAACAGTTTTATGAGCAAACGGATGGCGTGGCTATGGGAAGCCCCCTAAGTCCCGTAATTGCAAACTTCTTTATGGAGAAATTCGAAGAACGGGCCTTAGGTACTGCCAGCAAGAAACCAAATGTATGGTTCCGATACGTGGATGACACGTTTGTGTTGTGGAGACATGGTAGGGAGGAACTAAGCCGGTTCCACGAACATCTGAACAGTATAAACCCAAGAATTCAGTTTACTATGGAAGAGGAGGTAGACGGCAAACTACATTTCCTCGATGTGCTTGTGTTTAGAAACGAAAATGGTAGATTGGGCCACTCAGTGTACCGCAAACCCACGCACACGGACCGTTATTTGCACCGGGATTCGAACCACCACCCACAACAGAAGCGGGGTGTTATCAAGACGTTAGCGGACAGAGCTAGAAATATTTGTGAACCTGAGTTGCTCGACGCTGAGATGGAACATCTCCACAATGCACTAACGAAGAACGGATATTCGTCCGCCGAAATAAAACGTGCGTTGAGGCAGCCACGCAGAAATCATACTGACGTACAGGCTACTGCAAAATCTAAGGTTTTCCTGCCGTTTGTTAAAAATGTAACGGAAAGAATAGGGAGGATCTTGACGAAGCGGAATATTACCGTAATTTACAAGCCCACCAGGAAGATACAGGAATACCTTAGGCCTGCCAAGGACGCTCGCAAACCATTGGAAAAATCTGGAGTGTATAGGATCCCATGCAGCTGTGGTGATGTTTATGTGGGTACCACTAAAAGAACTGTTTCTAAACGTTTAGAAGAGCACAAGGGAAATTGTAGAAGAGGAGAAACAGAACGATCAGCTGTTGCGGAGCATGCTTTCCAGCCAGGGAACCACAATATTCGTTTCGAGGAGACGCAAGTACTAGCGGCCACGAGCGGATATTACGAAAGGCTCTACAGGGAGGCGATCGAAATCGCTAAACACCCAAATAATTTCAACAGAAAGGAGGAGGGCGTCAAATTAAACGATATATGGATGCCGGTGTTAAAGAAGATGTGTACCACTCGTCCACTACTGGGTGATGGCAACGGCGATCGACGGCGACGGACAGCGGCCAATTGCACTGACGTTTTCAAAACACGTGACGTCACGCCGCGGCGCGGGGGCGCGCGGACACGGAATTTAGCGGCAGTCAGTAGCGAGCCAGTGTGTGTGTTGGATCTTCCATCAAGCTACGGACCCCCTTGAAGATGTCTCCCGCAGTCGGAGACGAAACGTTGGGAATCACCACAGCATTCATCAACCGACCACGGCATAACAGCCCGGATAATTATAATGGACAAAACATAGCACAATTGCAATGCGCGTTCACTTTGCTCCTCTGCTTCATTTTACGTTTAAATATCATTTTGAGGTTTTCAGAGCATATAAGTCCATACCATGCTATGTGATATACCAATAATTAGATACTTAGTTTAATGTTCTGTGTATCATTTGAACGATAAATGATAATGATACAAAACGAGTCATTGTGTACTGATGTCAATATTTTTTGGTAAATAAGCCTCCGTACTGATTATTTATTAGATTCATGTTTTTTAAATAGAGACAGACAGATGTTAGTCAGTAATTCCTACCGATCACCATTTACACATTACAGTAATAGATCATCTTCTGCTGAAGAGGAGTAATTATCAAAGAGAAACGTTTTCAGTTTAAACTGCAGTTGTTTCAAATAAAATGCCTTTTTCGTATGCTGCACATCCAAATTTTAGTTTTTATTTATGCACCCAGACGCGTTTCGCCTTTTTTACTAGGCATCTTCAGTGTGTGACTTGAAATATTACAGGATTTGTCCATTTTTTTACATAGGTTATGGTTTCACATCTAGGTTATAGACGGAAAAACAGTTCCTTTACGTTTTTTTTATGAAATGAAAAGGTACTTACAGGTAACTTCTAATTCATTGCATCTAAGCAAACTGCTTTTTCTCATCTGGCAACCAGGTGGACATCTTACAGTTCGCTTTCAGTTCACTGTTTACGTTACACATCACTGTAACTGCCATCTTTTTAATATAGAATTTAATTTGTTTTTCTTAGTGTAACCAATATTCTCAGTTTTCTGCATACAACTGTTTTGTGAATGTGTGTGTGTGTGTATTAGAGATGACGAGAGATTTTTTTCTTTTTAATAAAATAAACATTATTTATTTTATTTTTATTACTATTTTTATTCATTTATTTTTTCTTAAAAATATTAATAATAATTATTATAATATTTTCCTGTACATATTTGAGAGGAACGACTAAAAAGCTTCGCGTATTATCTGTGTCGAATCTTGAGCAAGTAAATTAAGACTTGAGGTGCATATAGTATACCACTTAGATTGCATTTATAGATCTGATATGATAGCTCGATAGTTAGCAATCATACACAATCGTTCGCTCGATGAAAGATCCGTACCTATAGATTGGAGAGCTACCCAGATGGCACCAATACTCACGACATGCAATTTGAGTGATCCGATGAGGAATAGAGCAATGTCAGTGGTTTGATCTACAGTATGATTTTGGAACGTATACTACGTTCGAACGTTGTGAATTTCCTAAAAGAAAACGGTGTGCTGATGCAATCAGCACGGATTAAGAAATTCGACCGCGTGCAACACAACTAGTTCTCTGTTCCCACGAAGCAACATGTGCAATCGGTTGGGGATTTCACATTCGTTCCATAGTACTAGTTTTCCAGAAGTCATCTGATATCGTTACTCACAAGCGGCTGTTAATCATTGTACGTGCGTATGATATACCATCTGAGTCGTGCGACTGGTTTCGTAATGTCTTGGAAAAAATCTCACAGTTCTTAGTAACTGCGTTTCCTCATTGTCTGTAGCCCGTTCCTTTTGAAATATCCGCTTCTTGATTCCTCACCTGGCCAGAGGGCGCTGTGGTGTTTCTGCGTCCGGCTGCCTGCCGTGTTTTCGAGAGAGCGTCGGTCTGGAGGAGGAACTCGAACTGCCGACGTCTGGTTTAAAAACTGGTTCAAATGGCTTTGAGCACTATGGGACTTAACTTCTGAGGTCATCAGTCCCCTAGAACGTAGAACTACTTAAACCTAACTAACCTAAGGACATCACACACATCCATGCCCGAGGCAGGATTCGAACCTGCGACCGTAGCAGCAGCGTGGTTTCGGACTGAAGCGCCTAGAACCGCTCGGCCACAGTGGCCGGCGCGGATGTCTGGGAACGTATAGGAGGCCACGCATTTTGTTGATGTTTGGCGTGACCCGTGTCAGCTGTGGTGCATCGATAAGGCCGTGATAGCAGCCAATGTTACTGTCTAGGCCGCAAATGGATCAAAGGGGATGAGGTCTGGTTGTTCATTGAAACTCCTGTCCTGCGGATGTTGTCGGACTTCAAGTAAGACGTTTTGACTATTATTCTGCGGTATTTGCAAGCAACTGGGCATTCCGGCGTCTACAGTAATTCGGCGGAGATTATTTGTTTCGTCGGTGTGTAAATGATTGAACAAGGAGCAGTTTATTTAATGTTCACCTTATACTCGTGTCCTGCGTGTGCTGTTTGCTAGTGCAAACTTGACTCTCACCTTTGTCTGCTGATTTCGAGCGCATCGTCAAATACTGGATCCAAGTAGTGACATTCAATCAATTAGCTGGATTCTTCCTTTTCTTCGTCACGTGTGCTGTTTGCGAATGTAAACTTGACTCTCACCTTTGTCTGCTGATTTTGGGCGCATCGTCAAATACTGGATCCAAGTAGTGACATTCAATTAATTAGCTGGATACTTCCTTTTCCTCGTCACGACCCGTGCTAAGTGGCGAAGTACAATTCTAGACCTTAATCTGCTACCTCATTTGCGTGGCTTCAATAACAGAGCCTAACCTGTTAACTAATTAAGGCTTGTGGTAAACGAAGGTATTTAAGTATGTTGTTTTAAAATATTATCTGAAATGTGTCAATGATTTATGTTGCGCTAGTTGATTCTGGGGTATGAACGGATGTGTTGGCACGTCTGCCGTGTAAGGGAATCCTGCTAGTTTTGATTACCTTCTGACCAGGGTCCTTGCTCGATGCTTGTCTTCAAATACGCCGCTAACCTGTTTAGCGTATGTTGTGGCTATTTTAAATTAATCACTAATCAATAGCCCAACACAGTTTTTCGGCCGTCAGAAACCGTGTATGTGTTATTTATTCCTTTATTCTAGTCAATCTATAAGCATGCTATTCTTAATCTGTTACTCTAGATAGATATTAAGTTGCCATTTTTGGGCTGTTTCGATGGAGTGCGGCTCCTCTGAGTGTAGATTTGTCAATTTGCAATTTAGTGTTTTTGTGTAAACTTGCTAATTATTTTCTCTTTACATGGAGTGTGCCTGACTTGATGTTATAAGTGACTGTTTCATAACCAGTCCCTTAACGCGCCTACGCGCATATTTATATTTATGAGAGAACTTACGGTGTGTTCCCCTGTTGAACTTTAACTAAAGTGCAGAAAACTGAATGAGGTGTTTATTATTGTTCTAGTGCAATTATCTGTCAAGTGTAAGACGCGACATTTCCTTGAACTGTTATCAAGTGTTACAATAAATGTAATTGCAGTGTAGCGATGCGCTATTTGAGTTGTTCCCGTGATTTCCTATCTCCGCATTGGTTAATCTAAACTCATAATATTTAATTGTTTAAATATTGGAGGAAGGTGCGTGTGTCCCAGTAACTAACGGAAAGTCATCGAGTGAAACATAAGTGATATTTGGCGTTCAAGGAGGAAGTCTTATAGGTTCCCACTGCAGTTCCTAATGTATATAAATGATTTTGGAGGGAATCTGAGCAGCTTCTTAGATTATTTGCAGATGATGCTATCGTTTGCCGTGTAGTAAAGTCATCACAAGACGAAAATCAATTGTAAAAATCTGTAGACAAGATATCTATATGGTGCGAACAGTGGCGGTTGACTCTCAAAAATGAAAAATGTGAGATCACCCCATTAGTACTAGAAAGGGTTAAATGTCAATTACACCATACACTAGACAAATCTAAACGCTGTTATTTCAACTAAATTCCTAGGGATAACGAATACGATCAACTTAAATTGAAACAATCGCTAACGAAAGACTGCCTTTTATTAGTAGAACACTTAGAAAAATGGTTCAAATGGCTCTGAGCACTATGGGACTCAACTGCTGAGGTCATTAGTCCCCTAGAACTTAGAACTAGTTAAACCTAACTAACCTAAGGACATCACAAACATCCATGCCCGAGGCAGGATTCGAACCTGCGACCGTAGCGGTCTTGCGGTTCCAGACTGCAGCGCCTTTAACCGCACGGCCACTTCGGCCGGCTAGAACACTTAGACAATGCAACAAAGACACAAAGAGAATGCCTGCACTACATTTGCCTGTTCTCTACTAGAGTGTTGCTGTGCAGTATGAGACCCTTATTACCTCGAATTGACGGAGAATTTCGAAGAGGGGCAACGCGTTTTGAACCATCGGGAAATAGTGGAGAGAGTGCAATCGACATAATACGTGAGTTATGGTGTCAAACATTAAAACAGAGGTGTTTTTCGTTGCGCCGAAATTTTTTCACGTAATTTCAGTAGACAACTTTCTCCTCAGAAGGCGAAAATTTTCTGTTGACGCCCAACTACATAGAGACAAATATATTACTTTCAAATAAACAATAAGAATTTAGAGCTCGCGAACAGAAATTTAGGTGTTCGTTTTTCTAGCACACTGTTCGAGAGTGAAACGGTAGGAAAATAGGGTGAAAGTTGTTCGATGAACCCTCTGCTGGGAAGTTAAGTGTGAATTACAGAACTGTTATACGGTGTAGATACAGGTATAGACAACGTATGTTAGGGCGAGAGCGTAAAGATATAAAGACGCCCTGAGGTACAACATGCCGAAATGTTGGATTAGCCTTGAAAACTTGGAGCTGGAGCATTTAGTCGACAAGCACAGCGCCGACATGATCAAAACGTTTCACTATATTTCGAATGGGCTCGTCGTAAAAAAAGGTACCGATAAACGCCAGGCAAGAGAGGAGAGAATGGTTCCTTGTGTATAATATCCTCGCCAGACTATGGTCAACGTAAGCGTCTGTCTACAGTGTGGGAGGATTATATTGCAAAACCAGCAGTTAGTAATCGCTCAGACCACAACTTGCAGTACTTTGCATTAATTATTAATAGTCATTAGGATAACGTGAGGATAGTGTGTTCGTCCCCCTAAGATGCTCTAAGGCCGACCCTTGGTGACTTGCAGGGAAGGGAAGCTCCCCATAAGATGTCATGCAACCGATAACGTCTTATTGAATGAAAACTACTAGGAGTGTCCCAATAAAGGATGAAAGAACGAGTACCACACCTCGTACGGATATATTAATGAAGGGTCACATCTGTCTACCAAAGGAAACTAGTAATCACTATTACAATTTTTTTTACTATCATAAGATGTCAAGGAAAGTGATTTAACCACTGAATCACGCATATAAACATTCAGTAAATGAACGAATATTATATTCATGAACTATAGCCTTCGTACTCGTTTGTGGACACATGCAGCGTTATGTGACACTGTATGGCAGATTCTGCCAATGACTGCAAAATGGTTGGTGAATTTAAGAAATAACCTCGGAAAAGCAAGTCCAAACAGTATAGATTCATCGAAGAGCATGATGGGTGCAACAATCTGGTTGCAAATGTTAAAACTGTACAGTGACGTCTTGATGTAAATGTAATAGCTTTGCGTCGCCCTTGGCTAGGTGATTTCGAAGCTGGATCTTGCTTACCATTTTTAGACAGAATGAGTATGGAACACAGTTGCAGTGACAGCTGGAAATTGTGACTCAAACTCGACCTCTGTACTCTGCTCTAAGTCGGAGACATCGTTCACTGCAGTTGCCTAAAGTGAAGTGCATTCTGTAGTGCGCCGCTGAAGCTTTTGTCTCATCAGCCTTTCAGCAGCAGCGAGTGTTCTCTCACTTTACTCCCTGAAACATAGCTGGTTCTGACAGCGTAGGAACCTCGCTGGCCAGTTGCAAGAGACCTTGTGTGAGCCAAGAAATAATAATTTTACAAACAAGTTTAACAATTTCCTGCACTCGTGTATTTTGTTATAGTTAGCCAATAGTGGTGTTGTGCAGGAAGGGAGGTAGAAAACATTCCCCACTGAATGACAGTGTTCAAACCTGGCTAGCCAAAAGCTTTTCACATAGACATATGTAGTAAAAAGAGCCTTTTATCAGTGTGGGTTTTCCTTGCTCGGGTTTCAACGAACATCCCTTCATGGAGCCATTGCTGTGACCAGACCCACAGTCACAATTTCTGTGTTGTTCACCTGGATTTGAGATCTCTATCTCGCCAATGAGTATTCCTGCTACCATCTAGCACGACGCAGTTTTATGGAATACAGGCCACTCTACTGTGCCTACAGTGCCGAGATCGAACACAGTGTCTTCCCTGTTCCTTACCAGCTCGGGGGCTGTTTTTAGCGCTGAACAAGTTTATGACACTCTGCTCCTTCTAAGCTAACTTACCTGTTTCAAGTCAGCTAAATAAAGCTGCTGGGGACGCAGAAATCAACAGGCCCCACTCACAGTTGTAAAAGGAAAAGAGAAGCAGAAGTAATCAACTGTTCAGTCATTGGCTGATGACTGAAGAGTGTAATTCTGTGTCCCGTATATATCATTGGCATTGTTTTTCACTTTATTGCATACCTTAGTAATAACTGGGTTTGTAAATCATTTGTAGTTGGTGGGGAATACTTGTACCAGCAAATGTCATGAAAAAAAGTAACAATTATGTGTGATATGGCAAACATATCTTCAAATCTGACGTTGAAACTTAATGTATGATATGACACGTATTTCACTGCCATGCGTGTAAACGCATTTCGGTACTGGTCTGTTATACATTTCAGTATTCGAAAGCAAGAGAGAGATCCTGCACAAATAAAAGTTGAACTCTGAATACCCTAGGTTATAAGGAAATCTTGGAGCCAGTTTCATTCATGCCACCCATGTGCTCCACCTCACTTATTTTTGAAATCGGTCAACTATTGTGAAAGCCTAATATTGGGCACGAGTATACATGTGCGATCTTCTATTTTTCAAATCTGTGCAAAATGAACTTGCACCTTGAGGGTGTTGGATTTTCATCACAATTATAACTTTAACTTGGATGTGTCTACACCAGCTATTTATGCTCGAGACATGGTGGTTGTGTTTCTGACATAGCCAGTGAGTTTTCTAATAGGGAACATCAAGCATGTTGAATATTTACCTCTCCAGTAAATTTGAAAGTGACTTCAGCCCTAAAAAGTACTACAATTGTTAAGTATAGATGTAGACCCAGTAACTGCAAATTATCTCCGTTTGATGCCTGGTGACGGTAGATGTGTCAGAGACTTAATCATGTATCGTGTAGAATTCTCCAGACAGTAGTTCTGTGCCCACGAGCATTCCATTGGATTCATCGTGTAGAAAATCAAGGGTTATGGTTAACTGCAGCAAGCATGTCTGCACTAGCATCGTCTTTAGAATTTCTTCGGACTTGCTTGTTACAAGTGTTACGACTGAATCTGGCCACTATTGCTAATCATTGTCTCTGACGCACAGTTTCATATTATTCCTCTAATAGCTAATTAAATTCCCCCTATGCCCAAACTGCTATTACTCTTCAACTGCATTATAAAATTTACAACTTTCATATAAAAAATTAGAAGATAAAATAGATTATGATATTTATGACATCACGTCGGTGACGTGTCGTACATTCCGTGTCATGAGCACGATATGGAAGGGTTCGTGGTCAATGTGGGTAGGGATTGATATCGAAATAATGAGGAGAATATTGGATGTAGATGTAAAAACACTAGTTGTATGCCATATGACCAAGGAAACAAAGGTTTGCAGCATTAATTTGGAAGGATTTGTCTCTGTAACATGTGTCTCTGTAACCCTTTCTGCCTTCAGGTACGCCTCAGGACGATCTTAGAGCACAACTTTCAAATAAAATGTCTCCTGGTTAGAAAATGCCATTACTCAGTGAAAAAAGTAAAAGAACTAGAGATAACCCCTGAAAGTGTACCACCAAAACGTCTCTTCTTAGAGGCGAATAATGGCAATGACAGTGATGAAACTCCAGTTACTCTTTCTAGCATCAACAGTTCCGGCACACTTTGGCCGAGTGGCGTGCTGTAGCTTGTCGTCATGATGAGTTTTGGGATGATATGGCAAGCGCTACATATTGTACAACGAGTAAACAGTAGCAAGTGAGCTAACATAATGTCTTCTAGAAAATAACAGAATATGTATTTATAAGGTATATATAAACCACCAGGTCAGCTGCTGTTTATAAAATGCTGTAAGTTTCATTCCGTTGGCGAGACCTGCAATTCAGCATAACAGACGCTTATCAAGATATGCAGCTACCACCGTAATGTTTAAAGAGCTTTCTTCACGTTTTAATTTTCACAAGCATGTGTAACTGTTTACAGTTTTACGCAGCCTCTGAAGTTCTGACTGTTATTGTAGATGATGTTTCATAAGACTCCTTATGCACTTTAGTAGTAGACTTTCCTTAGACTTTCCGATGTAATTTCTGCCGTATAAGATTAGACGTTACAGTGTTGTATCGTGTATTTGATTAACACAGAGTAGCTAAGTGGTACAGTGTATGGTAGATACTACCTTTTCCCGTTTATTTGTCCATGTTAGAAATGATGTGGCACAAGGTGAGTTTTCTGTTACTTGTCTGCACGCTACTTGCCAATATGGTGCAACTGGTCGATTCCTTCGACACATACGCATTGAATTTTAGTAGCTGTGGTTCATTCATATTTGTATTTTATACCAGACTTTATGTCATGAGGCTATGTCTATAGCAGCGTGCTAGTGAAACTGACAGGAGCGAAAGCGCTCCACAGTGTACAAAACAGGTGTGAGTATTCATGTGTGCATATTTTATTTTGCAATGATAATTGCATATATCGAACTATATCTCTGTTGTTTCGTACTTCAGAGCGCCTAGGTGAATGTGTGTGATGATCATAGCCAGCACAAAAATTAAATTATCTTGTAACTAGAAGTAAAGGTGATAAAGATTTAAACATTGTTTTGACATTGTTATTTGCGAAATCCGATGAATCGGCTTCAGGTGCCTAGCGAAAGGTGTTCTTCCTCCCCGAACATCGGCCAGTTTTTTAAAGGCTATACAGATGGTTTGTTGTACCAGTACGTGTAAACTATATGTGGTGGTTCGTTGGTTGTACCGGGGGAGGAGACCAAACACCGAGGTCATCAGTCCTATCAGCTTAGCGAAGGATGGGAAAGGGAGTCGGCCGTGCCGTTTCATATGTATCATTCTGGCATTTGGCTGAATCGATTTAGTGAACGCGGAAAATCTAAATAAGGTGACTGGACTCGAGTCTGAACCGTCGTCCTCTCAAATGCGAGACCAGTGTGCTAGCCGCAACTCCACCTCGCCCAGGGAGAGTGCATGTGATTGTAAATCGATGCATGTATATTTTGGTGCTAGGTTTGTTCATGTGGTCTCACTTCATACAGCATTGCAGAGAGCTTGAATTTGTTTAACGACTTTATCTACATTCTTTTGATTTAATGAGTGCAATGGGGCACTCTACCTAGCCGCTGAATGCCCATAAGCACCAGACACACACACAGTTTTAAACTTAATCCAGAGCATTAGTGCAAAGACTGAGGAGGACCGTTGCGCCACAACCATTGCTGGCCAAACATTAGCAGTGAAAATTTCATCTACAGTCAGGATTGGTACCAGCATACTTCCGAGTTGAGTGCCCTTGGTCGCGTTAATGACATCGTTTACATAAGTGGGTAACAAAGTTTACAATTTATACAAGGTCCAGTCGTATTTATGTGACCACCGTCTATGTTCGACATCAACTAGCAATAGCCACTCACAGACGGCTGGTGGCAGTAACAGCAGTGGGCGGTATGTAAAGCCTATAGAGAGGAGCCGGAAAACACTGTAGTCGTTGTCGTAATGCGGAAGTGGGGCGATTTATCTGACATCCTGAGTGCATCGTCATTGACGTGCGGACCACTGGTGGAAGCACTTCCAATACGGCTAAGTTTGTAAACTGTTCGCGTGCCGCAATGGTTAAGGTATATCCTCCGTGAAAAAATGGTGCCATCTAACACAGCCGTCAAGGCCCATAGATGACAGGGGTGAATGACGGTTCAGATGTGTACCGGGGACAGACGTACAATTGTATAGCAACTCGCCGCTGAGATAAATCAAGGGGCTCGAGGCATTTGAGAACGGATGCCGCAGACGAATGCTGAAAATTAGGTGGACTGATATTGTAAGTAATGAGGAGGTTCTGCGCAATATCCGACAGGAAAGGGATATATAGAAAACACTGACAAGTAGAAGGAACAGAATAATAGGACATATGTTAAGACATGAGGACATGACTTTTGTGGTAGCGGAGGGAGCTGTGGAGGGCAAAATCTGTAGAGGAAGACAGAGATCGGAATACATCTAGCAGATAATTGAGAAGGTAGGTTGCAAGTGAGAGGTTGGCACAAGAGAGGAATTTTTGGCGGGTCGCAAGTCAAACCGCAGAAGAAAAAAAAAAAAAAAAAAAAAAAAAAAAACGGTTTGTACACCACTGGTAGGAATGTACGCCACTGATGTTTCCCGTCATATTTTAAGTGCATGTGTCCATATCCATGGTTGTAACAATTTTTCGTTATTGCATATTTTATTCCCTTAAGAAGTAATCTGTCTGCAAGTTGTATTTCATTTCCCATGTTTTGTTGCAAATCGGGGAACATCTCTTGTTTGAATCCTTGAATTCATTGTTGTTATCTGTTACTCATTTAGCATGTCATATTTGCATCATTGTGGGTGAAATATAGAGAGGCATAACTGTTTTCACTGTCCACAACAGTACCCAGGTGTCCAACGAAAATAAGAAATTAATTTTTCCTCTTATTTTCCCCACTTCGTTGTTCTGAGGTGCTCAGCTGCCTCTTTCCGCCTTCGTTTCTTAACAGGCAAAACATTTTAAATGCACAAACATGATTCTGTGGTCATACGCAGTGGGGTGTAGTTGTTGACACAGAGAAAAGTTTCCAGATGCCGTTAGCGATATTCAGAAAATTTTGTCTTCGGATATAACGATTTCGGTTCAGTATGCACACGAATAGCATATATTAGCCCACTTATTAATTGCTATGATAATATTCATTCCACATAACTCTGTATAATACCTTGTGAGCGTCATTCTATACTTTCTTTTAATCAATTTTCATGTTTTTTCACATCGCTAAGTATTTATTCTCTAGTCCTGGGACCCATTCATAAATACAGTTCTTTAACTCATTTGTTATTTGCACTTAACATTCATCAGCATACAAAATGTAAGTATATGCTGTGAAACAGACTTGTTGATGTTATCATTAAATATTTTTACTGTCATTAAAACTACAATCTTATCTGAGTTTTGGTGTATATTTCTAAGTCTTTGAGAAATAATAAACGAATATTCTACCACGGAAACTTTAGTGTCTCAGTGATCACAGCTGTCTAGACCTCTGAAAAGAGACAATGGTGTCTATAAACGCTGGAAGTCACGACAGTAGACTGAGAAAACGATAAAATAACGTTCAAAAATTTAACATTTTGCTGTAGTACCTAAGATGCAAACTATGTGACGGTGTACCATATATATTGTAGCGCCCGAAGCATTTAACTCAATCGGATTGTAACACAGATATTATGGCATTATGTATCATGTTTATATTTATCACTCTAGATACCGTAATGATATGTACCGAGGCACTCAAACTACTGAAACCTAGTATAAATGATAGCGAATTAAGATTAATATCATTAAACAAATTTTTTTCTGACAGGACAAAGGGAAAATTGATCGTTTTATTAGGGCGAAAACGCTCCAAGGTAGCATTAACGTTGTCATGTCAAGTCGAAGAGTGTCTAAACTTACGGCTTCCTCAGTTGATTAACTGTCCAACAGCAAACCGCATAGCGATCTTACTCCTGATTACTAAGCAGCGGTATGAAAATATTTTGTAACTGTGAATACTCTAATGAATCGATAGAGTAAATCTGTGTTAAGCCTACTAAAATTGCTCAGCGTACGCCGTCATAGAAATCGATTTCTGAGGACTGTAGGTGCAAAACGTATTCTTATGCTTTCGTGGAATACGCACATTGTGAATGCTTCAGACTCTTCATTATGACCGCCGTCCTCGAAATGTGGGATCCTACCTGGCGGCGTTGCGGCAATGCGACGCAATAACAAAAGTATGTAAGCGGAGAAGACAGGGACGAGGGGATCACTCTGGCGAAGATATGGACTGAAAATGAGGAAATCCATTGAGACAAGCGGCTTTGACTAAGGGTAGATTATTATTACGCAGAGCCTGTGCACGAGTATCTCGAAAACTACGAAGCTGCTCTAATGTTCACGTGCTATTGTCGTGAGCATTTACGGAAAGAGGTAGAAGGACAGTGAAACTACCACGAGGCGCTGAATGGATGGACATTCACGACACTTCACAGAACGTGTGGTTCTGAGGTTTGTCTGCCCTGTAAAAGAGGATAGATGGATATCTTTGGCATCTCTGACGAAAGAGCATTATGCTGGTGCACACACACGTGTTTCAGAGTACATCGTTCATCGTATATTGCTGAACATGGACCTCCGCGGCAGACCATCCCTAAGTGTTCACGTGTTGACAGAACGCCATAGCCAATTACGAATTCAGTGGGTAGGGGACCACCACGTTTCGACCATCGATCAATGGAAACGTGTCGGGTCTTCCGATGAATCACTTACGTCGATTGTCGTGACCACAAACGTCGTCATGGTGGTGAATGACGGCTCAAAAGGTGAAGCGTGCCATGGACACACACACACACACACACACACACACACACACACACACTCCTCTAATGACCACATCATCGACAGGACACTGAATCCTAGTTTTCCATTTTTCTCTCTTTACTTCTAACCTATATTCTCTGCGTCAGGTAATGCACTAACCAACCATAGCTGAAGTGCTTATAAGGAACTGAGTCAAGCTAAAAATTCGCTCTTTTGCTGTCTGGTATTTGTAGATAATATGGCAAAGCTTCATTTTTACTTACCCAAGCATCATACTGAAACTAGAATAATATCCTCACCTTTTTGTTCAGAAGTTACAAGTCCATCACTTTCATTCAAATTTCAGATAACTAAGTATATTGGTGGACAACTTCCCTTAGGGAGCTTCTATCCAAAACATTGGACACACGCACAGGGTCAATTTTTCACTGTAGTAAAGTAAATACTCTTCATTGGTTATGTCTATGGAAAATTATTTTCAAAACAGATACCTCCAGGTTCCCAAAGACGCTGGTAGAATTCAAGTAAGATCATTCACATGTCAGTACGTCAACTCCATTTTCAGAATGGTAGGACACAGTGGACTTTAAGAAAAAAAGTTTTAGGAATGATATCGTGTACGTGCACCAACTAGACAAAGACAAAAAATTAATAATTCGTTCTTTTTACTGATCACATGGCTAAAATCATCCCTGGACTACCTAAGACCATATTTTACAAATAATTTTAACAACACCACTTTTACATTTAAGACATTATAAGGTACAACATCTACTAACTACAGTATCTTTTAATATAAAAACTCTTGTTGTTATGAAAAAATATTGACAGTTTTAAGAGGGATCTTTTGAGTTTTAACAAAATAGTAAGTTATTTGCACAACCAATCATTTACGAGTGGAATTACTTCTGACGACTGAAATGAACTGATCTTCAGTCCCACAGTAAAAAATGGAGGTAAAGATAAACAGTCGCACCAGACGATTTCACAACATTTTCAGAAATTATGGAAAAATTAATTAGTAGCAGACTTGACAAGGATGTTGAATATGATGTAGATGGTGATCTGGTAAAAATAGCTATTCAAACTGGTGGCACTAATGTGCATCTCGCGCAAGTGTTTCAGCGTTAAAATCGGCCTCACCTTAATGTGGCTGTTAGGCGCGTTAACATGGGGCTGGAGAGGGTGCTGATGGCAGAGGGCATGGGTCACATTTCAGTGGTGCCAAATGGGTCTATCAGTAGATCGCGTTTCACTAGGCATGGCGTGCACCTCAATAGGTACGGGAAGGGGAGCCTGGCAAAGCTTATAGGTGACGGTGTAGTGAGTTGGTGGTTGGAACACTCATGGAAAAATTCCTGTAGTAGTTGTTGTTAGAGCTGCACCTTTTTTAGACTGAAGTCAGCTGATAGGTATACCTGCTTAAAGGAAGTCCCTCTAACTAAGGGCTCACCTTCAGAGGACGTCACGTTTCCAAGTAGAGAAGGAATTAGCATATTTCATCAAAATATAAGAGGTATTAGAGATAAGGTTAGCGAACTGCTTATAGATGTTGACTCTGAAATTATTGGTATATCAGAGCATCACTTAAATAATTTGACAATTCAGAGGCTTCCTTTACCAGGATACAGATTAGCTGGCTGTTTCTCAAGGAGTTCCTTGCGGGGTGGGGGAATGGCTATGTACGTTAAAAACAGTATTCCATTTGAGTCCATAGACGTACCACGACACTGCACTGAACAGATATTTGAATGTTATGCAGTGGCAGTTGAATTTAGTGAAACTACTAATTGTTGTTGTTTATAGGTCCCCTAACTCCGACTTCAGAGCATTTCTGGTCAAGCTAAAGAGGGTTCCGATTCAATTTGTAGGAAGTACCAGAAACTAGCTATATGTGGTGACTTCAGTATAAATTTTGTACATGATAGTAGATCTCCTAAATTCATATGATCTGATGCACACTGCGTTTTTTCCAGCTAGGGTGCTGGGGAACAGTAGCACAGCCATAGGCAATATTTTTATTCATTCTCCATTACTAGATGGGCATTCTGTTAGGAAAAGGGTGAATGGCTTTTCAGACCATGATGCACACATTTTATCACTAAAAGGCTTTTGTACTCAAACAAATGTCACATGTAATTACGATCTATGTTGGAAAGTTAATTCAAACAGCAATAGAGAGTTTTTTAAACCTTGTCAAGGAACAAGAGTGGCAGGATATCTATAGCGCCGATAACATAGATGATAATTACAACGATTTCCGTACCACATTTTTCATGCTCTTTGAGAGATGCTTTTCATTAGAACGTTATAAATAGGCACTAGCAGTAATAGGCAGCCCAGGCGGCTGACTGTTGTGATGAGAGTACCATGTAGAACAAAGTAAGAATTATATCAAAATGTTAAAAGTACTCACAATCAACCTACAGTAGCCCATTAAAAACAGTATGGTAAGCTGCTTGAAAATGCAATTAGGTAGGCAAAGAGTATGTGGCATGCAAATAGAATAGCTAATTCACAGGATAAAACGAAAACCATATGTTCAGTTATGAAGGAAATATCTGGTCAGCAGTACAAGGTAGATGATATAAAGTCAGTTCGTAGTAAAAATATTTCTGTTACTGATAAATCAGATATATGTGCAGTATTTAACAATCTTTTCTGAGCAGTGCTGGTGAATTAAATAAAAATTTTGTTTCTACAGGGAATCATATAACTTTCTTGGCAAATGCTTTTCCGAAATTGATGTCTGAAACACTCCTCTGTGAGGGCGAGATAGAGTCAATAATTAAATCACTGAAGACTAAGGACTCTCATGGATATGAGAGCAGAACATTAAAGAACTGTGCTGCACATGTTAGCCCTGTACTTAGCCAGATTTGTATTTTTTCCTTTAGGAATGGTCAATTTCCTGAACGATTAACGTGCTCAGTAGTAAAGCTCCTTTATAAAAAGGGAGGAAGGCAAAATGTAGACAGTTTTAGATTTATTTCCATGCCATCAGTGTTTGCTAAAGTTATTGAAAAGGCTGTGTATGTAAGGATAATTGATCATTTTATATCACACGATTTGCTATCAAATCTACAGTTCGGCTTTAGAAGTCGTTTACCAACTGCAAATGATATATTCTCTTTCCTCTGTGAGGTAGTGGATGGGGTACACAAAAGGTTTCGAACGCTAGGCATATTTTTTTTTATTTAACTAAGGCGTTTGATTGTGTTGATCACAAAATATTGCTCCAGAAGATGGACCATTACGGAATACAGGGTGTAGTTCACAATTGGTTCACCTCTAACCTTAGCAAAAGACAGCAAAATGTCATTATTCACAATGTCGAGAATGGGTCTGAGTGCGGTACCATCAAGTGGGGGGTGTCCCAGGGATCAGTGTTGGGGCCACTCCTGTTCCTTATTTATATAAATGATATGCCCTCTAGTATTACGGGCAACTCAAAAATATTTCTGATTGCTGATAATATTAACTTTGTACTAAAGGATGTTGTATTCAACATTGGCCCAGTTTCAAATAGTGCAGTTCATGACGTACGTATGTGGCTTGTAGAAAATAAACTAACGCTAAATAGCGGTAAGACCCAACTTTTGCAGTTTCTAACACACAATACAAACAAACCTGACGTTTTAATTTCACTGCAAGGGCATATGACTAGTGAAAATGAGCAGTTCAAATTTCTAGGTGTTCATATAGATAGTAAACTATCGAGGAAAGCCCACGTTCAGGATCTTGTTCAAAGACTTAAAGCTGCCAGTTTTTACTATTCCAACGGTATCTGAAGTGAGTGATCATTCGACACGATAATTAGTCTACTTTGCTTATTTTTTTTTCGCTTTTGTCGTATGGTATTATATTTTGGGGTAACTATTCCTATTCTAAAAGCATATTTTTGGCTCAGAAACAGGCGGTTTGGGCAATAAGTGGTGTAACTTCACCAACCTCTTCTCGACCTCTGTTCACGAGTCTCGGTATTTTGACATTGTCCTCTCAATACAATATATATATATATATATATATATATATATATATATATATATATATATATATATATATATATATATATATATATATATATATATTCCTTCCTATCATTCCTTGTTAGCAGTATTACCTTACTCCCAAGAATAAGCAGCTGTCTCTCAGTTAATACTCGGCAGAAATTAAACCTGCATTTGGATCGGAATTCCTAAACTCTTGTGCAGAAAAGTGTGCCGTATAATACTGCATCCACTTTCAATAAACTACCGCTCTAATTAAAAAACATCAGCAGTAACCCACGCGCTTTCAAATCAAAGCTGAAGAGTTTGCTCATGGGTCACTCCTATTGTGTCTAGAAGTTCCTTGAAAAATTAAGCTGATTCTTGTTGTATTGATGATTTCATTTACTTAAAGTTACGGACTGGCTTTTTTCGGGTTCATAAAAATGTTATTTTGATCTGTTATTACTTTTATGTTGTAATTTCATGTACTGACATGTTCCATGACGTTGGAGATTTGCGCCTCAATTTGGTCCTACGGAACTTTATGTGTAAATAAAAATAATATGTAACTTCGTAAACTAATCTTATGGCAAAAAAAGAACATGAAACTGAAGCTACAGTTAGGATTTCTCAAGCCTGTTTACACACATAGCGGGTAAAATTCTTTGACAGCAATTACACACTACTGGTGTAGTTTGTCATCTATGAGAGCGCAGCTTACTGTGTGCATCCTTTTAAGTAATTCAGAATATTATCTGTAAGACGGGTCAAGTCAAATGTATTCAACAGTAAACTAGGTGCAAATGGGAAAAAGTCCTGTATTCATGCAATGGTGTTCATATGAATGAGAACAGATTACATGTGGTGTACAAAGTAGTCACATATTAGCGCTGTAGTGACATGAGGCTAATTAATGCTGCTTAAAATCCGTCTTGATTGCAAAAATATTTTTTATTATTCATATGACCGGTTTCGGTTCATTCAGAACCATCTTCAGATCTGATATTTCAGTTACAGGAGTAACCCGTCCAAATCCAGCAACTTTCACATGCTACGTCACATGTGATGTGATGTGATGTGATGTGATGTGACGTAGCATGTGAAAGTTACTGGATTTGGACGGGTTACTCCTGTAACTGAAATATCAGATCTGAAGATGGTTCTGAATGAACCGAAACCGGTCATATGAATAATAAAAAAAAAAAAAAAATTTGCAATCAAGACGGATTTTAAGCACAATTATAAAATCACTGATTGCTGTTATCCCATAAGACATTATGTCTGTTTTTGCAAAACATGAGGCTAGGGTGATGGGCTGTATGCCATATTGTGAGCCACTTCCAGCGATACACCGACCCGGTGTCAGGACACAGCGCCCATCGGGCGTTACGGTGTACCTGTTGGCCATAGCCAGGAACACTTTGGAATGGGAAGTACAAAACTCTTGCAGTCGCAAGACAACAACAAACCTGATTGGTGCAGATAAATACTAGCCAATCGCCTACGCTGGACTCAAATTGAAACAGTAGGTCATTTAGTCGTCAACTGTCATAGTGTCAACCTACATCGTGAAATCACTGCTGCTCTGCCACAATTCTGACAGGACGATCCGCCACTGAACCACAGCGGCGCTTACTAGTGGCAGGCACCGCTAACCAACCGACGGTCAGGGCGAATGTTGTGCATTGTGTATTGAATCGGAGACCTATAAACGACGGAGAGACTTCGTCCACACCGTAGCCGTGGTTCACAACCCCACAACAGGCTACAGCAGTCCACTAAGCCCAACGCCGCCCTACACTAAACCCAGGTTATTATGCGGTTCGGCTCCCAGAGTGGAACAGTGGACCCCCCCCCCCCCACCCACCCTCACAGACAGGAACTTCTCATCCCAGACGAGTGTAACCCCAGATGTTTGCGTGGTAAATTAATGATTGTGTACGCTTATGTGGAGATAGTGTTTTGTAGCAATCGCTGACATAGTGTAAAGAAAGGCGGAATAAGATTATCAAGCCCGCATTCGCTGAGGCAGATTGTGATCAAGACTGTTTTTGACAGTAAAAAAGAAGATGGAAAATCGCATGAAAAACCACCCACAGCCTTGCTGGCACACCTGGCAACGACACTAATCCCCCGGGCGGTTTCGTGCCGAGGACCCGCACGCCTGCTTCAGTCTGGAACCGTGATGCTGCTACGGTCGCAGGTTCGAATCCTGCCTCGGGCATGGATGTGTGTGCTGTCCTTAGGTTAGTTAGGTTTAAGTAGTCTAAGTCTAGGGGACTGATGACCTCAGATGTTAAGTCCCACAGTGCTCAGCGCCATTTGAATCATTTTGAACCGGCAGGCCTACCCGCTCGGGAAGCAGCGCCTCAGACCGCACTGATAGCCACGCGGGCCGGACGCATGTTACTTCGTATAGCTGGACGCGTACTTCATGTCATCTTGCCACGTTGCCTGCGACGTTACTCGACCACAGCCAAAAACGTTGACTAACTCCGACCATCTGTCCTTTACCAAAGCATATTCACACCCTCTACAGCACCTATACGTTTTCTACAGTTAAGGACACCTCACGGCAACGATACCATACACTAAATTTGTGTCAATTACCAATAAATTAAAGAGAGAAAGAAATCGCAAATAAAATATAGCATTAATAAGAGCAAACAAACAAAATTCTTCGCCTGTGATAAATGAGTGTTATCCAACTCACTTTTTTTTACACATTGAGAGAAAATTACTATTACCGTTCATGAACTGCAAAAAAAATTCCACCTAACAAATGCACTCGGTATTAACCCACGCTAATAACAGGCATTGGCGGTTTTTAAGTTCTTGAGATTAGAACTTGATAATAAATTCAGTTACGACCAGCATAGAACGGAGCTCCTGAAACGCCTAAACTAATTTATGCTTTTCAAATATGACCTTCACTGATGTGTGAAAAGAATATGTTACTTTGATTTGTTTTTTTTTATTTAAAGACCACAAAACATATTATATATCATATTATTAATTTCGAACTCTAATTGCCCTTATCAGATTGGAGTACACGTGTATTGCTGCTCAAATCGCGTTCGCATATGAAAAAATGATACAGTAACAATTAGAAACGAAACAGACGTATTATTGTGACTGTACCATTTATACTCACGCCAACTCCATATGATTACCAAAGTGTCAGTAATCAGGTCTGATGATGGTCAGTAACACACTACAGACCAACGTTAATGACCTGTTATGTAAACCTTTTTTTTTACTTTTAACTGGATTTAATAATATATAAACGTCTTTCTATATCAGGGGGAAAATTTGGTTGGAGTTACGTCACCCGTCGAGAATATGATATGATTTATTTGTGGTATAAATTCAAGAATGTCTTGAAGAAGTCTGTTAAAAGAAAGGATATACTAACTGTTTCTTCTTATGCTAATAAAGTCACTCACTGTGGCAGAGAAAATATGTTTATTATTCAGAAATTCACATTCACAATGCTGTAATGGGAAGTAATGGAGGCAGTCAGCAGGATGTTACATAACGTTAGCCAAAATTATCGATGCATGGAACGTACCACAGTGGCTTTTAAGATAAACCCTCAAATGTAGCAATCCAGGTCAAGATCATCGGATTATAAACTATGTATTCGTTACACGTACTACTAGGGCCATGTGCCTGTCAATAGCTTTATCATTCATATTCATTGATTGTTAATACCAGCACTTTGTTGGTTGGTGAAGATTGTTTCATAATTGTCAGTTTGCAGAAAGGTACCTGAGTACACAACTGATCCAGTTAAGTAAGTTTTCTAGTTTCATGTTTTTAATCTTACGGTGAGTGTAATATTATTATCTACTCTTATGTATTTAAGATTATTTAATATTTTAAATAAAGTAGCTGTATATTCTAATGCTACATTTTAAATTATTTTAGGTTAAAATGACCAGTTTATAGAACATTGGAAAATCTCTGTTAATGACACTGTATCTGTGAATTTGTAATTAATACTTCAGAAGAATCAGGATGTCACACTGAAGATTGAGAAAGGTAATTTGCAACTGAAAGTGAATACGAGTCAGATAGCAATGTAACAACAACTTGTGGGTTGGGTGTGAGTATTCTGATACAAACACCAAACGAAATGAACAGGATGAGTCAGTGGAAAATTAAATTTTGAGAGACGTAAATACGACAATAATTAAATTGAGCGGTCAAATACAGAAGCAACGAAGCAGTAAGAACGCGTGCCTGCAATATTATTACATTATTTCGAAGGTAGGAGCCCTTTCCAAAAAAATTATGTCTTTCTTCTAATGATATATTTTTCAGTCTCTCCTCTAGGTATCCACAACGAAACTCTTACAGGAATTAGTAAGTACAATTCTATAGCTAGAGAAAAATATCAAGATCTAGATTAAAATCATCTACAGAATCTTGATGGAGTTTCAAGCGCCCTTCCTGGTCTCCTGTCACATAGTGGACAATTCAACACGAGGATGAAAGACGCATTATCAATGTTTGCGACAGAAGGTTCTAGCATAAGTTAGCCCACCTTTTAAATGCTGTGGTAGTAAACATTCCTCGTTACTTTATGTACAACATACTTGACGAAATTATTGTAAATTCCTCTTGCTTTGTATAATCGGTTTTCATTTTTTGTTACATTACTAAGTTTCTACTGTTTGGTCCAGAGACTTGCCTGTAAATACTATTCCTTTTCTCATTTTTTACTTGCGTGTTGATGTCATCACTCCATATTTGTACGGTCGTTAAACCTGCAATTGTTGCAGTATCGAAGATGCGAACCATGCTACGGCGTACCACACATATTCTGGCGTCCGAAGGCTTTAACTGAATCAGATGTAATACATATATTACACAGCATTCTGTATCATGTTTATATTTATCACTTCAGCAGCCACAATGTTATGTACATGGGCGCTCAGACTAATTAGTTCATGCGGAAAGAAACCGAATTAAGATACCTTGTACTCCGACTAATTATCGCTTTACTGTGGCCAAAAGACAAGAGAAAGCATTAATACTGTTCTGCCATGTTGAAGAGTTTGGTTTCTCCAGTAGCGTGCACCAAGGCGATCTCACTCCTAATTACTAGCCAAACGGTGTGGTACCATTTCGTAAGGTTTTAGGGTTTCGGGAAGCATATGTATCAGCGGCTCTTGAAAGAAAAGTCGTTGAGATAGCACAGAGAATGTCATGTAAATTTTATCTTTGCGATGATTACACGGATACATGACACGTTGCAAACAATCGTTATCATACTTGTAATGTAGCAGAGAGAATCTGGCCTTACCCAGGTCGATGGGACGTCAATGACATTTAGTATATAACTCCAGCTCATTTTCAAACGAAGCATTAGCTTCGTTCTGCGTTCGCGAGAATTCGCTGGAATAACTTTCGCCATGAAACGTTAGTTCAACCTTTCCTTCTGTTTAGATACAGCTGACAATCAAAATTAATTGCTACGCTTCAAATGTAACGTAGGTACAAGTGTATCGACAGAGTAGCCTTCGGTTGCATTTAGTTTCTTGTCTACAACTGCTAATCGTACACAGCCATAAAGATCTATTTCTGAGAACTGTGTTATGGAACGATTAGGTATGTTGAGAATGCTTCGGATTCCTTCTTAATCCCTCGTTATTAATAGACTACTAGGAGCTACATTCTCTTCTTAACCAAAGTAAAACCACGTCTGTCAGGAAATGGTGATCCACCCGGGAGCGTTCCATTAATACATCGTGGATGAGTCGAACTAATTTCTACTAATTTATTTGTTTCAGTCGATAAGTACAATAATACCTTTAATCTTGCCTCTAGTAAGCTTTTCCAAGAGTTGAAGTGGGAACTATGAGAAGGAATTACACTTTTACAGATTCTAAGGTGCGAAGTTGGTTTGCTATTTTGTTTTGAAATATATATTATACGTTTCAGAGCTTAGACGAACGAAATACTTCTTAAATGATTCGAAACATCGAAACAAAGATGTCAGCATGCTACAATACATGATAGAGCGAGCGTTTCTCCATGCCTAATACTATTTACAGTGTGTGTTAAGAATGCGTTTTTCTTTTAATGCTAAGATGCCTATTTTACTCTTTACAGTAGCGGAGAGTGAGAGGAGATACAGGTATAACATATGAAAAATTTTAAGCGAAACTTAAAAACGACATTATATAACAGCATCATATGATACCATCATAGAAAGTGAGCTGAAATTGTAAGTTTCTACCTATGCACATTATTTCATATGTTGTGTTCTTTTACCACAAGTTTGACATGTGACCAAACCACATCAAAAATAAACGAACTTGCTTAGTAGGGAGCAATTCTGCATTAATCAAGGAAGCAAATGCTTGTCTGCCTATGTTCTACAACTTTGGGATAAATGCTGGTAGAGGAACAGCTTGATGAATGGGAGTGAAAATTCATATATATATTATTGTACACAGGGTGTTACAAAATGGTACGGCCAAACTTTCAGGAAACATTCCTCACACACAAATAAAGAGAAGATGTTATGTGGACATGTGTCCGGAAACGCTTAATTTCCATGTTAGAGCACATTTTAGTTTCGTCAGTATGTTCTGTACGTCCTCGATTCACCGCCAGATGGGTGGGCTGAAGAGAATCCGCACGCAATTGTGAAATCACGTCATCAACACAGATTTTCTGTGAACATTTGGGCAGGCATTGTTGGTGATGTCTTGATTGGGCCCCATGTTCTTCCACCTACGCTCAATGGAGCACGTTATCATGATTTCATACGGGATACTCTACCTGTGCTGCTAGAACATGTGCCTTTACAAGTACAACACAACATGTGGTTCATGCACGATGGAGCTCCTGCACATTTCAGTCGACGTGTTCGTACGCTTCTCAACAACAGATTCGGTGACCGATAGATTGGTAGAGCAGGACCAATTCCATGGCCTCCACGCTCTCCTGACCTCAACCCTCTTGACTTTCAATTGGGGGGGGGGGGGGGGGGCATCTGAAAGCTCTTGTCTACGCAACCCCGGTACCAAATGTACAGACTCTTCGTACTCGTATTGTGGACGGCTGTGATACAATACGCCATTCTCCAGGGCTGCATCAGCGCATCAGAGATTCCATGCGAAAGAGGGTGGATGCATGTATCCTCGCTAAAGGAGGACATTTTGAACATTTCCTGTAACAAAGTGTTTGAAGTCACGCTGGTACGTTCTGTTGCTGTGTGTTTCCATTCCATGATTCATGTGATTTGAAGAGAAGTAATAAAATGAGTTCTAACATGGAAAGTAAGCACATGTCCACATAACATATTTCCTTTCTTTGTGTATGAGGAATGTTTGCTGAAAGTTTGGCCGTACTTTTTTGTAACACCGTGTATTTTGATTCACATAAGGAAATAAAGTAGTTGGTCTTATTGCGCACTTCAACTTGAAATACACGAAACACTAACCCTCTTTTCCCACAGTGTTGGCAGGCCTTCTGGTGCTGAGCGTGTTGGCCGCTGTGGCTACAGCGACCACGCCCACGTGTCCCGAAGATGACGGCGCCACAGCCGTCTTTTATCCAGACGACACACACGGCTTCTGGGAGTGCAGCAACGGCAAGGCTGTCCACATGGAGTGCCCTGCTGGACTCGTCTGGAACGCCAATATCAACGCGTGCGACTGGCCACCCACAAGAAAATAGAAGATGCGACCATGTCCCGTTACCAATAGACGTTTGCTAAGAAAATCTTAGAATAAAATTTGCGTGTCTTATGAATGTGGCTGACAATTTACTATCTGTGTTTCATATGTTACTATTGAATGTAATTATTATTATGCTTGTCAACATATTGATTCATAATAAATAAGTGTAGAAAAATATATATATATATATATATATATATATATATATATATATATATAAAATTCATCCCCCTTGTGTTCACCTCTAAGGACCACATAATCGAATAGCCACTGAACACGAGTTTAACATTCTTCCGTCTTTATTTCTGGGATACATTTTGTACGTCAGGTAATGTTCCAATCAACTATACTCAAGTGCTGCTAAGGATAGTGACGTATCAATTATTAGGCAATTCAATGTTATGCTTTAAACAAATTGCTCGGCTGTCTTGGTTACAGATGGCAGTTATACAGAAATAACTAACACATCTAATGTCCTGAAGCCAAGTGTAGAAGTTACTTTTTGGTTTGTCTGTAATTATATAAAATCTGGTTGAGCTTCATCTTTACTTATCCAAGTGTCTAACTGAAGCTATGATAACAACATCACCTGTTTCTTCATACGTTGCAGCTGTATTACTTTTAATTAAGATGATGACGAATGAAATCTCGTACACGGAGAGAACAAACTTACTTTTACACATATTACTTGTTCTTCTGAAGATGTTAGGTAGCAAATAATACTGGTGGGCAACTTTCCTTAGGGAGCAAGTGTGAGCTGCATTCAGATTCACACACGCTGTAATTTTTTAGTGCAGTACGGTAATCAATTTTGCCGTTCGTATTGAAAAAATGCTTTCGAAAACAATTGCCTCCAGTTGCTAAAGGCCTTCATGGTATCCAGTAAGCGTTTTGTGCACTTCAGCCCAGCAAGTCCACTTCATTTTCTAATTCGGACACAACGTTCTTAAAACAAGGTCATCCATAAAGATATTATGTATGATGAACGTATTCGCCACAGAATAAATTAACCAGTGATTCATTCTTATACGACCACCAAACTAAGATCATACTGTTCCAGAAGTATTCAAAGGTGACGTGAGTATCTTCTGAATCAGGCATCCTTGTCAGTCAGTTATAACATGTGGTTATTTCAAGCAATCGTAGAAACATTGGCGAAAATTCGTTTTCAGAGCCTATGGAAGCCATAAAACATCGAATGAAATATTATATTGAATGTTTTCTTCGAAAATTGTTTGCTTCAGGTGTTTACGCGGAGTGCATATACGAGTAGTCACGGAAACGCACTTAATATTCTTTGCAACAAATTCCGCTGAGGAAATACGGAATATCACGACGGGTACAGGGACTAGTGACTACACGATGCTTGTAGTGAAAGTGAACACTGTAAAATACAAGCTACCGAAAGCAAACTTAACGTATATCTGTATAAAAACTAGATAAAAGTTCACTTGACAGCTTTCTAAGAGGCGGTCTTCTTTCCGATGGAACACATCTCCAGTGGTACACAAAATATCTCAGAACACTGACGCAGAAGGAAAGGAAAGAGCTTGCAAAGTTTTTTAGAACATACAATCCTCAGAGTTGGGGACGTCTTACAGAATTTCGAAAAATAACGCGGATTTCAATACGAGATGGTTTTAATAGTCTCCACGTCAAAACTCTCTCGAAATCTGGCAGGAAATCTTAAGAGATTGTGGTCGTATGAAATGTACACCGGCATCAAAATACAATCAATAACTTCACCGCATGACAGCGTTGGTAATGTTACCAATTTGATTGTCACGAAGGCAGTGTTACTAAATACGGTTTTCCCAAGCTGCCTCCATGAGTAACACAGGAGTAGATATCCACGGTAGGGCGAAGCAACTTACTTAATTATGCCATGCGGTCGACGCCATCCCGGATTTTAAAAGTCGAACGACCTGTGGTGCACGGCTCTATCTCTGAAACGACGCCTCTGCTAGCTGGTTTCGCGACCTGGTACTTGGAGCGGCCACGGAAACGGCCTTTTCTCTGTCACGACCTGCAGGAGTGCGGAAGTAGCTAGCATTATGGGTCGTCTCTAGCCGTTGTGATGATAAGTTTTCCTCGCTGTGTCGCTGAAGCGTGAAGTCATGTTGATTTGACAGGCTTTCCATTATGTTGTCATTGGGACTACAGCGGAGTTGCGTTCTCTTACGTATTATTTGGAGTAGCTGAAAATTCGTTAAGTATTTTGTTCACTTTTCCTATTAAGGTTACTCACTTAGCGAATGTTGTAAGCAGTAGATGGAATTCTCACTTTTTTCCAGCTGTAGTAAGAGTTGCTTCTTGAAGGGATCGGCAATCTGTCGTCTTTGTGGTTTCGCGGTGAGTGTAGTGAGTTTGTGTTCTTAATCGATTATGAATGACGTGTTGTCAAATGCGTTGGCTCCATTGTGAGGGGTTCCCCTATGACGTGTGATCGGTTATTAGGCACATGTGTCGTGCGTGTTTTTAGTACTTAAAGTACGTGAAAGGTTAGGGGCTCAAAGTTCGTTTGTTCGTATCTTGTATTAGTATTCTTTTGAAGCTTTTGTGGTGTCTGTTCGAAGCCTGATTCCGAATCTCTCAAATGACACGCAAAACGTATTTCCTCGTCAATAAACTCAATACGCGTATCATATCACTGAGATGCGGAATCAGATTTCAACAGTTAACAACTTTGGTCGCCAGAATATGTGTGGTACACCATAGCATGGTTTGCATCCTGCAACAAACCGTTTACTTTTTCATTATTTTATCACTTCATCTGTCTACTGCCCTGTTCTCAATCACTTACAGACACTAGTCCCAATTGTCAGGGGTCTATAAATTAAACGTAAAGCGTTTTATGGTGATGTCTCTTTTATTATATGTCAGTGACTTAGAAATATTCCAAGTTAATCAGGTAGAATATCGGTTTTAACGACTGTACAAATGTTTAGTGAAAATAACAACACGCTAATAACAAATGAGAAAAGTTATTGTATTTAAAAACAAGACTCAGGAACAAAGAATAGAAACTTAGTAATGTAACAAAAAATGCAAACCGATTATACAAAGCAAGAGGAATTTAAAGTAATGTTGTCACGGGCGTTGTACATAAAGTAACGGGGAACGTTTACAACAATAGCAATTAATAGGTGGGATTATTTATGCTAGTACCTTCTGTTGCAAACATTGATTACGTGTCTTCATCTTCGGGTTTCAATAGCCCACTATGTGACAGGATAGCAGGAAGCAGTAGAAACTCCATCAAGATTCTGGAGATGATTTTAATATTGGTCTTTATATTTTTCTCTAGCTATAGAAATGTAAATTAGTAATTTCGTCGTGGATACCTAGAGGAGAGACTGACAAACATATCACTAGAAGAAAGACACTAATTTTTTTTAAAAGGTCTCCTACCCTGGAGATATTATAATTATTTTGCAAGCACGAGTTCTTACGGCCTCGTTTCATCTATATTTGTCCACACAATTTCATTATTGTCGTAGTAACGTCTGTCACAACATAATTTTCCACCTGACTCATCCTGTTCATTTCGTTTGGTGTTTGTATCAGAATGCCCACAGCCAACCTGCAACTTTTTGCTACATTACTATCACATTTACTTTCAGTTGCAAATTACCTTTCACAATCATAAATATGACATCCTAATTCTTTTAAAGCATTAATTACTATTTAACAGAATCAGTCACATTCACAGATATTTTCTCAATGTTCTCCAGACTGGTCTTTGTAACCGAAAATAATTTAAAACGTAGCATTACAATCTAATGCTATTTTATTAAAAAATTGTATTACAATCATCCTGCACCATGAATAATATGAAACTATAAAACTTACTGAACAGGATCAACTGCATCCTCAAGTATCTTTCTGCAAACTGTCAATATGAAACAATCTTCAGCAACCGAAAAACTGAAGTTGTTAACAGTCAACTAAAATGACAAAGCTATTGACAAACACACTGCCCTAGTAGTACGCATAACGAATACATAGTTTATAATCAAATGATCTTGACCTGAATTCCCCCAGGTAAGGGTAACCGTTAAGAGCCACTGTGGTACGTTCCATGCATCGATAATTTTAGCTAATGTTTTGTAACATCTTGCTGACTGCATCCATTACCTCCCATTACAGCATTGTGAACCCAGCCCAAGGAAATAAATAAAAAAGTGAAGTCACTATTAAGCTACATTAAATATGAGTACATACTTTGTTAGTCCATTAGAAATATGATGAGGAGGTACTCCAGCATATGAAAATTATTGGTAAAAAAGGATGCATAATTAGAAACGGACAGAGATCCTTAGTCAGATGGCCATTGAGGATGCGAAAAACATCTCAAAATTATGCATTTCTCGCTTTTATAAGAATCCAAAGGCTTACTACAAACATTTAATTGTATGCACCATAAAGAGGATAGAAGAACACGAAAGTTGTTATCTCAAAGTTTCGTGAAAGAAGAAAAACATCTGGCAAAACTCATTTACACGAATTGCATCACTGCACTGACATTATGTCAGAGTTACACATTCCACAGCGTTTAATTAATAGTAAGTACAGGTATTAGTTCCACCAAGAAATTCATCAGTGAAGGTATTGGCTTGCAATTAATGATATAAGCTCCTCGTAATGTTTATTAGTAGCGAAACGTGTAGACAAGCTGTCAAACATTTCTATTTCTGAATAATTAACATATTTTCTGAGCCAAAGTGTGTGACTTTATTAAAGGAATACATATAATAGGAAGCAACAGTAAATATACCCTTCTTGCTACAGACTTCAAGACATCCTTGAATTTATGTCACAAATAAATCGCATCATATTTTCGACATGTGATGTAATCACAGCCAAATTTCCCCAGTGATACAGAAAGACGTTTGTATATTATTTAATTCAGTTAAAAATCACAAAAGTTTTATTTACATAACAGGTACTTAAATTTTGTCTGTAATGTGTTAATGATCAACTTCAGACCCGGTTAGAGACACTATGGTAATCTTATTATTTACATAACAGGTTATTAAATTTGGTCTCTAATGTGTTACAGACCACCTTCAGACTTGGTTACGGACACTCTGGTAATCATATGGAGTCGGTATAAGTATGAATGATACAGTCACAAGAATAAGTCTGTTTCGTTTGTAACTGGTAATGTACCATTTTTTCATATGCAAGCTCGATTCGATTAAAAATACATGTGTATTCCAATCTGGTGAGGGTAATTAGAGATCGAAATTAATAACATAATATATAAAATGTTTTGTGATCTTTAAGTTGAAAAGAAGAACAAATAAAAACAACACATTCTTTTGCAGCTGGAAACCTTTCACTTGATCCATGAAGTTACTCCAAAATACGATACCAAACCGATGCCAGGAATGAAAGTAAGCAACGTATGCTAGATATTTTATTTTAACGACATCAGTGAAGGTCATATTTGGAAAGCAAACATTTGTTTAGGCGTTTCAGGAGTTCCAATCTATGCTGGTCGTAACTGAATCTATTATCAGACTCTAATATCAAGAACGTAAAACTGCCAGCGCGTGCTATTAGTTCACATGGTTCTGGGACTTAACATCTGAGGTCATCAGTCCCCTAGAACTTAGAACTACTTAAACCTAACTAATCTAAGGACATCAAACACGTCCATGCCCGAGGCAGGATTCAAACCTGCGACCGTAGCGGTCGTGCGGTTCCAGACTGAAGCTCCTAGAACCGCTCGGCCACCACGGCCGGCAGCTATTAGTATGGCTTAATATTGAGTGCATTTTTTGGGTGGAAATTTTTGGCAGTTTATTAATGGTAACAGTAATCATCTTTTAATGTGTAAAAAGTTTTGATAGAATGTTGTAAACAGTAGATGGAATTTTAACTTTTTTCCAGCTGTAGTAAGAGTTGCTTCTTGAATGGACCGGCAAGCTGTCGCACTTATGGTTTCACGGTGAGTGTAGTGAGTTTGTGTTCCTTTTAGTTGTCAACGCAGGTGAAATATTAGTGGCTCATAGTTTGTCTATTCGTATCTTCTTTATTGTTGTTTCGAAGCTTTTGTGGCATCTGTTCGAAATCTAATACCACATCTCTCAAATGACACGCAAAACGTATTTCCTCGTCAATAAACCCAATGCACGTATCACATCACTGAGATGCGAATCACATTTCAAACAGATGCCACAAAGGCTTCAAAACAACACTAACACATGATACCAGCAGACAAACTATGAGCCACTAACCTTTCTCTTAGTGTGACTACTATAAACACACACGACATATGTGCCTAATCACCTATCACACGTCATAGTGGGACCACTCAAAATGATGCTAAAACCGACAGCCGAACATGTGATACATGATGGGTCAGGAAAATAATACGCCAACGTAGTTCACTACACACCAACTCCGACACCAGCTTCCTAGTGTTGGTTTCATTAACCAATAAAGTAAACAGAGAAATAAATCGCAAATAAAATATAGCATTAATAAGTGCTAACATCGAAATTTCTTGAACTGCGATCAATGGTTTCTATCCAACTCAGTCGTTTTACACATTGACAGGAAATTACTATTACCGTTCGTAAATTGCAAAAAAATTTCCACCCAACAAATGCACTCAGTATTAAGCCATGCTACTAGCAGACATTGGCAGGTTCAGTTATTGAGATTAGAGCTTGATAATAAATTCAGTCGACCAGCACAGAACAGAACTCCTGAAACGCCAAAACAAATGTTTGCTTTTCAAATATGGCCTGCAATGATGTCGTAAAAATAAAATATCTAGCATACATTGCTTACTTTCATTCCTAACATTGGTATCGTATTTTGGAGTAACTCCATGAATCAAATGAAAGATTAGCAGCTGCAAAAGAATATACTACTTCTAATTGTTCTCCTATTCTTCGATTTAAATATCACAAAACATTTTATATATCATGTTATTAATTTCGATCTACAATTACCCTCATCAGATTAGCGTACACACATGTTTCAGATCAAATCAAATTGGCCTATGAAAAAATGATACAGTACCAATTATAAACGACAAAGCCGTATTAATGTGACTGTACCATTTATACTTACGCCGACTCCATATGATTACCAAAGTGTCTGTAACCAGGTCTGAAGATGGTCAGTAACACATTACAGACCAAATTTAATAACCTGTCATGTAAATAAAAAAATTATGATTTTTAACTGGATTAAATAATATATAAATGTCTTTCTATATCACTGGGAAAATTTGGCTGTTCTTATGTCACCTGTGGAAAATATGATACGATGTATTTGCGGGATGAATTCAAGAATGTCATGAAGAAGAACGGTATACTACCCGTTGCTTTTTATTATATGTTTTCCTTAATAAAGTCTAAAACTTTGGCCCAGGAAGTATGTTCATTATTCAAAATTACACAAGTTTGAAAGCCTGTCTACACGTTTGGCTACTAATAAACTTTAAGAGGAGCTTATATCACTAATTGCTAGCCCACACGTTCACTGATGAATTTCTTGGCCGAACTAATACATGTACTTACTCTGAATTAAACGCTGTGGAATATATAACTTCGTCTTAATGTCAGTACATTGATGCAATCAGTGTAAATGAATATTGCATGCTCTTTTTCTTCTTTCATGATACTTGGCGGCAACAACTTTGATATTGTTCTATCTTCTTTATGGTACATACAAATAAATGTTTGTATTAAGCCTTCCAATTCTTATAAAAACGAGAAATGCCTAATTTTGTGATTTTTCCCGCATCCTCAATGGCCATCTGACTATGGATCGCCGTCCGCTTCTAATTGCGTATTTTTGTTTTAATGTTACATTTCATATGCTGGAGTACCTCCTCACAATATTTCTAAGGGACTAGCGACGTATGTTATCATATTTAATATACATTAATAGAGAGTCCGCTTTTTTATTTAATTTATTTGGCTGGGTTGAAAGGACTATAATGGGAGGTAATGGAGACAGTCAGATGGATGTTACATAACATTACCCGAAATTATTGATGCATGGAACGTCCCTCATTGGCTTTTAACGTTAACCCTTAACTGGGTCAATTCAGGTCAAGAGCATCTGAATATAAAATATATATTCGTTACACGTACAGCAATGGCACTGTGTTTCTCAATAGCTTTGTTATTTTAGTTGACTGTGAACGACAGCACTTCGTTGGTTGCTGAAGATTGTTACATAACTGTCAGATTGCAGAGAGATTCCTGAGCACCCGCTGATCCAGTTAAGTAAGTTTTCTAGTTTCATATTTTTAACGATACAAACTGAGTATAACATAATTATCTACTTTTATGTATTATTTAAGATTATTTTTTAAATTAAATAGTTGTATATTCTAAAGCATCATTTAAATTTTTTTAGTTTACAATGGGTTGTTTGGGGACCATTCGGAAAGTCTCTGTGAATGACACTGCATCTCTGAATTTGTAATTAACACTTCAAAAAATTTGGTTGTCACACTGATGATGGTGAAAGGTAATTTGCAACTGAAAGTGAATACGAGTCAGATAGTGATGTAGCAACAACTTGCAGGTTGTGTGTGAGTATTCTGATAGAAACACCAAAGAAATGAACAGGTTGGGTCAGGTGGAAAGTTAAGTTGTGAGAGACGTTGCCACGACAATAATGAAATCGTGTGTTGAGTTAAAGAAGAAACGAAGCAGTAAGAACTAGTGCTCGCAGTATTATTACAATATTTCCAGGGTAGGAGCCCTTTTAAAAAAAAATTTTGTCTTTCTTCTAATGATATATTTTTCAGTCTCGCCTCTAGGTGCCCTCCACGAAATTCTTACAAGAATTAGTAAGTACATTTCCATAGCTAGAGAAAAATATAAAGAAACAGATTAAAATCATCTCTAGAATCTTGATGGAGT